>NC_056737.1:1601307803-1601607803 GCF_019279795.1 Protopterus annectens | reverse complement strand
GATGATTTACCCCTTATAGGTTCATAGGTTGTTACTAATGGCTCTAGAGCCCTTACAAGCCTAGCCATATTTATCCTGAGTTGCCCCACATATCAGTGGTTAAGTGAGTGAAGTTCATAGAGGTAAGGGTCTGTGGTAATTAATACTGACTTCCTCGATCCAGGAGGGACATGGGCACCGCCCCAGGAGTGAATTTGTGGCCACCTATCCATTGATCTAGGCTGTATTTGAAGAGGGTCAGGGAGGAGCTCTGTTTCATGTGAACTGGAAGTTTGTTCCAGAGAAGTGGCAGTCTCTGGGAGATGTACTGATCTCTCCAGCATGACCTGTTCATTTCAGAAGCTAGGTTAAGATCCCTGGAGTGAGTGCCCCCCCCCCCCCCCCGCAGTATGATTTACGAATGTGCAGCATTTATATTAGGTGTCTGGTAAGGTACATGCAAAAGGGAGCATTGTACTCAATCATTAGTCTGATGAGGGCCAAGTATAATGGAATTATAACATTCTTAGATCTACATGCAATGCCTTTACTTATAAGATGTGCCACAAAGAAGGATTTTCTTACTACTGTGGATACTTGGTAGTCAAAGTTCAGATTGCTATCAATCTGAATACCTCTATCACATACCACTGGGTCTACACTTGGGGGGGGGGGTGTCTATAATGTAATAACCAGGCATGTCAGCTTTCCCAAAAAGAATAATAACGCATTTTTTGTATTTACCTTTAATCCATGGCTTTAGCAACAATCACTTGTCTGTGTTAACCCTGTCTGCAGTATATTAACATCACTGGGGGCTCAATGATTGTTCCCAATTTGCAATTTTTATTTATTTTATTTTTCATTTGTTAACTGAGAAAGTCCGACTGGACAATTTTCGGTGGAGGCCTGGGGAGAAAAGCTTCAGATTGTTACACATATACAGCAGTAAGTTTTAACAAGCAAAACAGTGACTATTAGTCTACATTTAGTACATATATACATCAGTGGGTAGGTATTAATAAACAAACATATTGCATATTCAGTAGAAGTATAGTAAAACAGCAGAAGAGAATATAACTTTTTGGAATAGGTTACATAAAAGTTTAGCATGCAATACACTGAAATAGTAATAATCATTCCTAAATGTGTTTCTCACAGAACTAAGTAAGAGAACACATTTAGCAGTGGAAATACACTTATTAGCACTTGCAGCGGGGTACATATTGATGAAGTCATTGTGGTGTTATAGAAATCAGATCAAGCAGAGGTATTACTTATACCAGCACTTTTGTTGGGCTGCATCTGGTGAATAAGACATTGTCGTTCTGTAAAAAAAAAAAAAAATCAAGCCTAGTAGGTGGTTAACCTGAGGAGACACATGAGCATGACCAGTTATTCATAAAGTGAGTTTTCAGGAGATTTTTGAATTGCTTGGTAGAGGTAGTGGTGGTCAGGCGGGTTGGTAGCGAGTTCCAGGATTTAGCAATACAGTAACTGAAGAGAGATTTCCCATTGTCATTTTTGTGTTTTAGGACCTCTAGGTGGTTTTGGGAACTAGATCTTTGGGTTCTAGCTGTGGTATAAGGTAGTAGTATATTTTGGAGACCAGGGGTTTTATCAGGGAGGTAAGTATGGTTTGTGAGCCAATGATAATTGATTGAGTTGAAGTAGTTGTGGCAGTGAACTTGGTCAGCCCCAGGCTGTTCAAGTTTGCCTGGACTTCTGAGAAATAAATTCGGAGCAGTAAGGGGCCCAGCAAAGAACCTGTGGTATGCCACTGGTGAGTGGTCCTTTGCTAGAGGGGAGATCACCCACTTTGACAGTGTGTCCTGTCGGTGAGCCAGTTGGCTACCTATCTGGTAATGTAGGGGGTTATTTCCCAACTGGGAGAGTATCTATAATACCCGAGTGGGAGATTGTGTCAAAGGCCTTGGCTGGGTCAACACAGGCAATCTGCACCATCTTTCCCTCTTCCAGGGCCTTAGTGATTTCCTCAAAGAAGTCAACCATGTTTAACAGGCATAATCTACCTTCAACGAATCCTTGTTGGACAAACTTCTGTTTTTTCCCCTTGGCCTGTTCTGCGTCAAATAATTACTTTGATATTCCAGGAAAAACATATTCTATAGACAACTGGATACAGCAGCTTGAATCTCACACCTGCCTCTCAACATTCCCTGATTCTGGGATAAATTTGCTTATCTTCTGCTTGGTATCCAGTGGATAATCATTTTCCACAAACACTCTACTGTCTCCAATTTTTAACATTTTGCCCTTCTGCCACAGTTTTGTTAGGATGAACTCTTTTTGCTGGTATGATCGCATCTTCAATAATACAGGTCTTGGCTGCTTTCTCATGGCCAGGTTTAGAGCATACACACAATGTGCCATTTCAATTAACAAATCCAACTGTAGAGTACCATTCCAATTACTTATTTGTGCTTTCATAAAATTAATACAGTCTGTTCTTTCCAGTTTCTCTTGTACAGCATAAAATCTCACTTTTTCTCTGCATGCTCCAACTTTTAATGCTGCCATTTTTCAAACAATAAAAAGATACAAAGGAGGCAAACCGCAGCTGCTGGAAACTGTAGTATAGCAAAATGACTCAAAGAAATAGCGTAACACAATTTTATTTCCGCTTTCGTCCGTAGACTTCATCAGAATAAAAAAACTCTCCAACCTACATCTTAAATACAGCCAAAATTACCGCTCAATAATTAACATTAATTATTCAATTAAAAAATGCCATTGTTTAAAAAAACAGAACACTCAATAAATAAAATACTTATTAAATAAAATGCTTTACAAAATATGCAAACTAATCAAATCATTACTTTTATCTATTTTCAATTTTTGATATTTTAAAAAACATTTCACATTAATTGATTCATTTAAACCTGGTGGGTGGTCTGATTTTAATTTTATTTGCCACTGGGTTTCCCTTTGTAATAGCAAATTCTTGAAATCTCCTTCTCTCATGTCTTTGTAACATACTTCCAAAATAGAAAACAAAAATTTGCTAAAAGACTTACATACCAGGGTGTGCTTAAAGAGGGCATTTTTGTCGTCCCTTGTTTTAATGCTATATAAATGCTCTCTAATACGTGTTTTAAGTTCTCTGGTTGTCATGCCTACATAAAATGCAGGGCATGAAGAACACAGTGCTATATAAACTATACCTGCACTGCGACAAGTAACATAACCTGGGACAGAAAAAATTCTATCTGAACTAGAAACAGAAATGTAGGGACCAACAGATATATATCTGCACATGTTGCAATCATTGCAACAGTGCATTCCCTTCTTTACTGTATTAACTCTAACTCTACTAACTTTGTGTTGTACCAAAATATTTTTTAAGTTATTGTCATTTCTTTGAACAAATAATGGTTTGTCACCTAAAATACCAAACATTTCAGCATTTCCTCTAATGACTCTCCAATTTTTTGTAATGATATTTTTAATATATTTACTATCTGAATTCATCCCCAGTATACAAACCATATTATTGGTTGAATTACTACATGTATTAACAACCCTTAGATTGATACGTTCAAACGTCAAATTTAATAATGGTGGAAAGTCATTAACACGTCTATTCAAAATATCATCAGCTATTTGCTCTAAATTTGTTTTCGGAAATAAAATTGTGTTACGCTATTTCTTTGAGTCATTTTGCTATACTACAGTTTCCAGCAGCTGCGGTTTGCCTCCTTTGTATCTTTTTATTGGTTGGAGCTTTGGTACTGGGTTGTTAGAAGTCATTTTTCAAACAACTCTTCTTAAGCAGTCTCATACACAGCCAGCTTTTTCTTCATTTCGATCTCTGATTTTTGCAGTTTTATCATTTCATCCAAATAGCTGTTTAAAGCTTATTCCACTTTTCCAACCTTTTGTTATTTCAGCTGATACATTCTTTCAGTGTTTCATTTATTTTAATCAACTCAAAGCACATTTGACTTATTTATCCTCTAAATTACTGGAAGCTATTTCTTCTACCAGAGCTGGAGCTTCAACTGCTTTTTGCTGAACAGCTGCAGTAGTATTCTTCCTAGACGGTATTTTCTCTTCACCTTTTCTGGTCAATTTTCTTTGAGGTTCTCTACATTTCTTTTTTTCTGGCATTCAGCCAGTGCACTTACTAGCCAGTAATGTAGGTATCAGAAACCTGTTTGTACTTTATACAACTTTCATTTCCTTGTCTTGGAATCAAGGAACTGAAAGACCACCCACTTTTTTAATGTTTAACTTCTCATAAAATTTGCAAAGGAATTTGTCTATGCCTGCATGACACACCACAGACACAGGGAAATCTGTAGTTAGGTACTGATGACACAATCTTATACTGGTAATTAGTCCTGCTGATGTCAGGAGTTCAACAATTGTTGTGAAAAGGCAAAGAGGTGTGAAACGTGATTTCCATTGTCCTTATTGCAGACAGGAAGAGAACTTCTGATTCACAGCGACTTCCAATGTTGCTATGCCTTTCACAGCAAAACAGAGCAATTAGATCAGTCAATGATTCAAAGGCAGCTGTTACCTCTTTTTTTTTTTTTTTTTACTAAATTTTTTTTTATTTCAAATAAGATGTCTTAAGAAACATTACATGAAATAAATATAAATAACATACTTACAATTATAAAACATTACTAACTTCAAACCATTATATAACTATTTACATTGGTGTCTATGCAAATAACATTGAAATTCTATTATATAAAGTTAGAAACATAAGATGATATATCTTCTTCGATCTTTTCGAGTATTTCCAGTACTTTCATCCAAGAGTAATAGTAAGAAATAGATCTTTTAGTTCTGTTCTTCACTGTTAATATTTCCATGTGAGCAACTGTTGTTAAATTCTCAAATTCCTTGAACGTAGGAGAAGTCTATTTTTTCCAGTGTATAGTTATGATTTTACGTGAAAATGCCAATAGTGACCATAGGATTTTAATGTCTTTTTTTGGTACACAGTTTGGAATAGGAGAGTTGAATAAAATTAAAGACTTTGTTCATATAAAATTATCATTATAAACAGTCTGAAAAAAATAGTTAATGGATTTCCAGTACATATTGAGACATATACATTCATAAAAAACATGCTGCCAATCTGCTTTTATCTTGGTATGGCATCTCCAACATTGATCTTCAATAGAATACATTTTGGCTAACCTATGTGGTGTATAGAAACTTCTGTGTAGATATCTCCAAGTGAATAATTGCCAGTACTTTGATAATGTAGAAAATTTGGAAGATTTTAGAATATTACTTTTTTCTTCTTCGATTGGAGGATGGTTGTTTATTAAAGTATAATAATCCCAGTATGATTTTTCATGATAGTTTTTTGTTTTTTTAACAATTTTATAGATATTAGACAAATAACCTGTACCCTGATAAGGCTGTTTTGTGATAAGAATAAGGTATTCAATGAGTTTTGGAGCTTCATGCATAACTGAAGGTTGCATTTGCTCCATTTTATTTATAAGAAAATGCCTTAGATTTTGTAAAAACAACCAATTGTCTTTATTTATATTATAATTATAAATTATCTGTTCATTTGTTAGAATTTTCCCTTTCTCCATACGTTGATGCCAAAAGAGTAATGTTTCTTCTTTAAGTATATTTATTTTAGATATTTGGAATGTATCTAGAATATTTGGTGTAAAAGCTATAGGGAAAATAAGAAAAATCCAAGAATTAATATTTGGTATTTTGTTTATATATGTTTTGAACACTGAAAGTGTAGAGCTTATATAGTTTGATGGCAATTTATTAATATTATTCCTTTTCCCTAAAAAATAATCTTTTAACATCCATATAAGGGGTGACGGTATTACTGTTAAGTTGTCTTGTATGTGATTATAATTGATTTCTATGTAAATCTGCTCATGGGCTTGTTTCCATATAGGTGTGTATGAATTATTTAACCATAGTGTTATGTTTTTAATAACAGATGAGGTAATATATAAATCAATATCCGGTAAATTAATTCTACCGTCTTCTCAATCTGGCAAATGTTTATTTAAGGCCATATGGGGTTTATTTGGAAACCATAGAAAATTTTAAATTAGTTTATTGTATCTTTGAATAATATATTTGGGAGGTGGCAATGAACAATTTTGTATTAAGTATAATATTTTGGGAAATATGATTATTTTAATAAGATATAATCTGCCTGCTGTTGAAAAGATATATTTATTCCAGTAACCAATTGTTTGTTCTATTTTGTCTAGTATTTTATTATATTTAAATATTAGAGAATCTGTTAATTCATTGAGTAGATTTATTCCCAGATATAATAATTTACTTTCTGTTACTATATATTTGGAAAATCTTTTGTTTATATTATTTGTTTTTTTTTTTACAATTACAGGGCATACTTTTAGTTTTGTTTTCATTAAATTTTAAGCCTGAAATATTTTGAAATGTATTCATGCAGTTAAATAGAGCATTCAAAGACTCATTTGCATCTGAGAGAGTTAATAGTATGTCATCAGCAAAAAGTTGGAGTTTAAGGTTTAACATTTTATTAATACAAATGCCCTTTATGTTATTGTTTGATCTGATTTGATTTGCAAAGGGTTCTATGAGTAATGCAAATAACATTTGCATAATGGTGATAAAGGGTAACCTTGTTTAGTTCCCTTTTTGATTGTTATAGGGCCTGATCTATGTGATCCCAGTTTAACATATGCAGTAGATTTTTCATATAGTATTTAGATAAGATTGTTAAAATTAGAAGGAAAGTTATATTCTTTTAAAACTAGTGAAAGAAAGTTCCAGTTAACTCAATCAAAAGCTTTAATATCTAATGCAATTACATTTAAATATAGGACTTTATGTTTGCTATAATCTATTAATGTTAGTATTCTTTTAATATTATCTGAAGTATTTCTTCCTTTAATAAAACCTGTTTGATCTTTGTGAATTAAGAAAGGAAGAAAGTGTTTGATCCTATCTGCGTATATAGCCATAAACATCTTTTAGTCTATATTGAGTAATGATATTGGCCTATATGAGGAACACTGCTTCTCATCTTTATCTGGTTTGATAATTGGGGATATCAATAAATATTTCCAAGAGGGTGGTATATTCAAATCTGTATTGGCTATATTATATACTTTTAATAATAAGGATATGGCTTGATTGGGTATAAATTTATACATTTCTGGTAGCATATTGTCTGGGCCAGGTGCTTTATTTGTCTTGAGCTTTTTAATTTGTGATTTTAATTATGTCATATTGATTGGTTTGCTTATAATGTCTATTTGTTCTTGTGTTAATTTAATATGAATATTATTTTCTAAGTATTTTTTTATATTCTTAGTAGGTGTATCTTGAGTGTTTATGGAATTATCAATGTTAAATTGGAGTCTGAATGCTTCTAAAATATCATTTAGTTCCATAACTCTTTTGTTAGTATTATGAATAAATATTTATTTTATTTGCTTAGATTTAATTATTTTTTGTTCTATTAGTTAAGTGTATCAGGTGTGCTGAATTAGTAGAGTATGAATTTATTTTTATCTTTTCTAAGTTAATCATAATCTTATGATGTAACAATTCTGTATACTTCTAATTGATTTGTGTAAGTGCTTGAACTTGAGTAGCATTACCCTTTTGTATTTCCAGTTTCAATTTATCTGCTTTGTTTTGTAAGTCTAGCATATCTTTATTCCATAACTTCCTTTTATTTATGTACCAGGATAATATTTTCCCATATGTAACTGCTTTTAATGAATCCCAGACATATATATCTGAAATATATTCTGTGTAATTTATTTCTAGAATGTTTTTGATTGTTTCTTCATAAAATTATTTGAAATCTGTCAATTTTGTGATATAGGAAGGTATCCCAGTAATGGGATTTGAATAAAATGGTGTAAGCTCTATCTCAAAGACTATGGCATTGTGATCAGATAAGGGACAATTTATAATTCTGACTTTGTCAATTTTTGTTATTAGGTTACTGGCAACATATATTCTATCAATTCTAGAGTTAGTTTTATATCTATGAGAATAAAATGTGAAGATTAGTGAGTCTGGTTCTGCAAATTCATTTATATCTTTGAAATACAATGTATCTATAAATTTTGATAGTGCTTTAGAGGTAGGTTGTTTTCTTCTTTTAGATTTAGAATCTGTATTTTTTCATTCATTATACAGTTGAAGTCTCCTGCCAATATCAGACTACCCTTAGTTAAATGAATTATCGCTTCAAAATGCTGTTTAACTGTTTTTAATCCTAGTCCTGGGATCCAATATAGATTTACTAATGTATAGATTTTCTTATTTAATTCTATTGAAGCTAGACAAAGCATACCTGATGCATCTTGATGAGTAGTAATTATTTTAGGTGTTATAGTTGAGTTGCGAAGTAGTATAGCTACTCTTCTTTTTTTGTTTTGTATTGAGAGTTTATTAGTACTGTGTAATTAATATTTAAGTTGTTTATATCTCTATCTAATGTGTGTCTATTGTAAGAAGACAATTTGTGGTTTATGTACTTGAATAGGCTTCTCCTTTTATTACTATTATTTAGACCATTAACATTTATGGATAAACATTTCATTTCCTAGTTTTGAGTTTGTTTTATGTGTGAGTTTATGTAAATATTATTTATTCTTAGTTCCATCTTACTTACAGACTTCAAAAAATTTTTCTTGTATGATTTTTGCATGTTTCTGAGTGACACCAAAGTGACAGAATAAAACAAACAAAACAAAAAAAAAAAACAAAGAACTTCCAAACTTGTAATTCTTAACCTTATAAACATCCCCTACCTCTTTGTTTGGTTAGTGAATCTAACCAAACAAACTTTCTACAGTCACAAATAATATTTGGATCAGTTTCTCTTATCCTCTTAGTTTTTAAATAAAGATAATTGAATAATATATTAAGATAATCTAATCAGCTAAAATATATAAATATATTCTTTACTCGTCTTATTGTAATTCAATAATACTTATTTCTAATCAGGTTTCAAAAAGGTACAAATATTTAGATTAAGGTAGTATCATTTCAAAATAGTTTAGGGTATTAATAAACATCATGTTAAAATCTATAACTGTATGTTGCATACATCTGTTGAAAACTATTTACTGACATTACTGTATAATACAATACCATTGTTGTGTAAATGTTTTAGACTACTCAAGTCCGAAACCAGTGTTTAAATTAGTATTTGCAAGTCATATTGGAATAAAAACATGAATAGTTCTGAAACCACATCATAACATCATATTTCATGTTTAACATAAACTGAAATGTAATACAATGTACAAGTATATTAATATTTCTTTAGGAGACATTAAATATGTTCCTCTGATTGCATTTTTCAGCTTTTCAAAGACAATTCCCATGGCTGTAGACAACGAGATCAAAATTTAGACATCTTCCTTATCCAAGAGACTACTTATAATGTTGTTACTTGATTGAGTGTTTTGTTGTTAACACTTTTATCAACTTTCAGAGGGACTTTGTATAATCAAAAAGACAATACAGAGGTAAAACTACAGTGCACTTGACCACATTTTCAAAGCAAACATTTATGTATATCACATATTAACTCTTACAGCTTAGACTGACACTTAACCAGTGAGTTTATCTGCTGACTATAAGTGCTGGAGATATAATTTTGGCTTACTTAACACCAGTAATTTAATCTTATGACTGAATAAAAGTTTAGAATTAAACATCTGGAGCGTCTCATTATAGTATTTAAAAAGTATACTGGAGAACATATCAAAATAATGGAAGCTGCTAAGATTTAAACTATTACGTATGAAAATGTTACAGGTTAAAATTCCTAACCCACTTTGCAGTAAATAGACAAAATGTATTTAAACTATGGGGTAATATCTTTATTACTTCAAAAAGGTGTTTAAGAAGCTTGTTTTTCCTCTAACATCAGAGGATAGCTGTGGTGATCCATGCACTTCAAGAGTATTATTTATCCTGGTAATTGCTTTATGACTGTATATAGAAATATTTAATTCAAATAATTAACTGGCATTACAACAATGTTTCTCAGAAAAGTTGTTTTACAGTTAATGACTAGATAGAATGCATCATTGAGAGGATACATTTATCAAATGTCAAGTGCTTTAGCTATAATATAAGTGTCCCCTCGAATTAATCCCTGATGAATTTACTGCTTACTAAACTTGCAGACTAATATTGGCGTCTTTTCATGTAGCTTTTCATGTAGTTATATTGGAACATGAAAATACAGTTCTGCTGATCAGGAACAATCAGGCTCTCAACTGCTAGACAATGCTATACATTTGTCTGCAGAAATGGTTGAGAATTACGGTTGCATTGTCAAGCATTTTTGTTTACACTAACAGCAACATGACATACCCACATACACTAGTATTGTGTCATTCTTGATAATATAATAAGCCAGGTAATATTATAAGAAGGGTGAAGCTACAGCCAGGTAATATAATAAGAAGAGTACAGCCACAGTCATAATTCAGATGAGTAAATGGGAACAGCATGAGCCATCTAAGGATGGATAGCTCGCTGAGTACCTGCCACAATGTATGTTCATAATGCATAGTAACTTAGTAATAAATTAGGGTGTGGGCTAAGCCTCTCCCTCTTCTACTCAAATTGGATTTAATACAATATGTGTGTAGAACACAGGTGCTTCGACAAAGTTCAAACCTATATGGGATATAAATATTGTATAATTGACACAATGGGTTAAATCCTCTATTATGTTACTTATTATAGTTGTTTATAAGATTATTGCTTTTACTTTCTCTATCTAGTATATTATACTGTTATTTAAATGCTTGATTTGCTAAATGTACATTTAACCTTCTTGTTACATCCCATTTGTCCACTTGAGGGCATATTTTGGTAGCAGGACATTAGTAGTATTTTGTAGGAGCACCAGTGTGGCAAATGGCAATTTTCCTTAAAATAAACCTGTCCGTTGCTTGACATTTACTAGTTTCTTTAGAGAATTTGTAAAACAGCAGTGATTTTATTCGCTGATGATTCATTTCTGCTCTTTAAACTCTGCTGTACAAAACATAGTAAGGGACAACTAAAATGTCTGGAAAACAAAACTGACAGAAAGACAAGCAGATATATGTCCTTATCTATCAAGGTGCTAGAAGACATCAGTAGCCATAAACTGAAAGTGCTTCAAAAAATATATGTGTATATTTAGATGAACCTCATATATTAATTACGTTTCCTTAGAAGGAATTTAGGTTCCTGTATCTTTAAATGTGAACCTAGCTTATTTCCTGACTAGACGTCAATTAGAAAGAGTCAGGGGATGGAGTACACAAGTAAATGCGACAAGCAATAAGTAACTCGAGTTTCTAGTGATGTTTGTGGCTGTTAAATTGTCTCGAGAACCAAGCGGGAAAAGGTATGTGTTTTTTCTTTTTTATTTTCCCTTCTCTTACTTTGTGAAAAACTCATGTAATGTGCACACGAGCACTCTAGTTTGTGGAGTAGTGTTCACAACTATCAAACTTTGCATTTTAAACATGCTATGCCTTATTTCTCTACAAAAGGAAAGACAACAGGATATCTAAGCTAGTCACAAGCATCTCTCAACTCCGGATGTACGGAGCCAAAACACACCTGACTTATAGCCTCAAAATATCAGTTAAAACATATTTTTTCACTGTACTATATCAGTATGTGCATATGGGTCAAAGGCAGAACATCTTTTAAGATTATTTAAAGTAGTGTTATAATACATCTAAACTGAAATACTTCATTTCAAAAGCAACACATTTCCGCCAAGCATTAGCGTTTATCCAAACAGGGACACTTACCTTATAAAAAGTAATGCTGTCAAGGATGTAACTGATAATAAGTTATATAGCAGCCATTACTATACCTATTAAGCAATATAACCATATACTGATTAAAGTATTATAAGTTAATGAATATTTTATAAAAAGAAGAGAAAAATAAAAACAATAAAACACAAAGTGAGAAAATAAATAAATATACAAATAAATAAATAACTATTTGGGAACACTATTATGCATTGATTACTCTGATTAAGAATATGAAAATAATGGATAATAATGAAAAATAGAGTAATGTTTAAATTATGCTTAGTATATTGATGCGATATGAGATAAATGTATTTAAATTTATGGTAATTTTGACATTTAAAGTATAACTGAAAACAGTACCTGCTTCAGTGTAACTTGAAGACAGTAAGAACTTTTCTTTTGTTGTTAGTATTATTATTTAGATTTTTACATAATATAACATATGTAAGATTATTTGTCCTTTAATTTTTTTTTTCTTCTTTTTTAATTATTTTTGTTTATAGATACAACACCATATACTAAAGAAAAACAACTATATACACACAAAACTATATACAATTATATCATGCCCAAACATAACCCAACTGACTTTGTTACAAGTTACATTCATTTTAGAATATAATCAAAAAACATCCTCCAGTATTCTTTAAGATAATCCTTCTGATTTGGTTTATGAAATAGATACCTATGAGCCTTAAGATGGTTAAATGCAAGTAACTTAAAGCCTTCCCAAGAAAGTGAGTGTCTATTTTTCCATTTAAGAGTAATGTAATATTTTATTAACAAGAAGATGGAAATTAAAATTCTTAGTTGTAACTTTGATAATCCAGGTGGGGGGATATGTAACAGTGTAAATTTCCAAGATAAAGTAGATTTTTCATAGCCTATTTTTTCTAACTGAACCCTTAAGGCACACCAAAGCTTGTATGAACACTTACAGCTCCAAAATATATGAAGGAGATCCTCCTTTTGATTATTGCAAAATTGACAATGAGGAGAAGAATTGGGGTGGATTTTATTAATTATATTACGGGTAAGATATGCATTGTTCAGTAACACCAACTGGGTGTAATTGAGCCTTTTTAGGGGAATAAGGATGTAGCTAGTCTTAATGGCATTCACAATTTGGTCGTGGGAAATAGATGGATCTTGTTTCAGCCAATAGCTAGAATATATAGGCTCCTTTGGGGGTTTTAAAGACATAATAAATTTGTAGGTGTTTGAAATCATTTTCTTTTCATGGAGGAGAAGGTTTCAAATCATTTTGCAGGAAGAGATGTCTTTTTCCGATAGCAAAGGGTGATCTAAGAATTTACGAGATAGATCCATGATTTGTCTTAGTATAATTGTATACTTTTTGGGAAGATTCATCTTAGATCTGATATCTGATATCGAGTGGTGCTTAAAAGGAAGGATATCAATGATATTTTTGTCCTTTAGAAGAGGGAATTGAGCTAAGTTTAGCATTATCCCATTCATTTTTAGGTTAGGATTAAGATGTGGTGGTTATACGATATTAAAGGCAGGGGTCAATTTTAGGGAATGAAATAGTTTTTGCACTACTCCTATTTTAGATTTTATGTCTCTGTGTAACTTGATTTTACCCAGATTATCTTTATCTATGAAAGGAAGAGCTAAAGGGTTAAACTTCAGTGATTTAATATAGTTGTTATATAGTATAACCCAGAATGGATGTCATAAATTGGACTCCTTGTTGTATGTAGCTATGTTGATTAACCTACTGCAGTTAATAATTTCGTAATATAATTTCAAATCGGGTAACCCAAGACCTCCTTGCTCTTTTGGATAAGATAGTTTAGAGTATCTAATCCTAACGGATTTAGGAGACCAAATAAATTTCGAAAGGTATGAGTATATATTTTTGAAGAATTTATTGAAAAGAATAATATTTGTTGCATTAAAAATATATAGGAATCTAGGTAGTATGTTCATTTTAATGACTGCTACTCTTGCGAGGAAGGGAAGATTCAGCTTGGCCCATCTAATTAAGTCTTCTTGTACATTCTACCATAATCTGGTAATATTACCTTGGTAAAATGCTGTAGAATCCTGGAAGAATGAAATTCCTAGATAGTGGAAATGTTTAATATTTATACCTTTTGATGGGAATATACTTGGGTATTGAGTAGACATATTAATTGGGAAAATTAGTGATTTATCTTTATTTAAACAATAGTTTGCGAAATTAGAGAAGGTGTCAATGAAGTTCATAATTTTTCCTAGATCAGAATTAGGTAAGGTGAAATATATATTTAAATCATCAGCATAAGCTGATAAGGATATTTTTGTGTTAAAAATTACAGAAATGTGGTGATACGTATTATGTTTAATTAATAAAAGTAAAGGTTCAATGAAAAGGTTAAATAATAGTGGGGAAAGGGGGCATCCTTGCCTTGCACCATTTCTGATATTAATCCTGGATGATACTTGTTTATTTATTTGTAATACAGTATATGCATTAGAATAAAGGATTTTAATAATATTAATAAATGAGAATGGTATATGGAGAGTATCAAACAGAAATTCTATGCTGATTTGGTCGAAGGCTTTGGAAGCATCTATGGCTAGGGTATAAATAGGAGCTTTAGCTAGAGTAGAGAGCAAAATCAAGGTGTCTAGTGTAAGTGTATGATCAACAGTTTGTCTATGAAGAATAAATCCTGATTGCTCAGGTGATACGACACTGAGAATGATATTTTTAAGTCTATTAGCAAGGATTGTAGCCAGGATCTTCATATCTAAGTTAACAATAGAAATAGGTCTATACATCGAGGGGTTTTTGGAGTCAGAATTAGGTTTTGGAATAAAAATAGTTCTCGATACATTCAGATGAGCGTCCTTTATTCCAAAGTAAATAATATTATTATAAAGCAGCAGCAGAGCTTCGGAGATTTTAGGAATAAAACATTTATAAAATTCGGCTGTGAAGCCATCTGGTCCAGGAGCTTTGTTAGGTTTCAAATTGTTAATAACAATATTAATTTCTTGTTGTGTAATTTCCCTGGCTAGGATGTTTTGTTGTTCTTTAGAAAGTTTGGGGAAAATTATCTTGTTTAGGAAGCTTTGGAGCTCTATTTTGTCTAAAGGACTTTCGGGAGGACTATATAACTGAGAATATAATGTTTCAAAGAGTTGAACTATTTCTTGTGTAGTCTGATAACCTATCCCCTGATAATGAATTTCTGGAATAGTAGGAGGAGGTTTATTTTGATTCAAGATTCTGTCTAGAAACTTAGAAGGGAATTGTGCCCATTCAGAGTAGTTTGCTAATGTTTTTTATTTCCTGGTATGAAAGATTTTCAGCATGGAGAGACAGAAAATCCTGTTGTAGTTGCATTATTTCCTTTTCTGTTTGGGGGGAGTACTTTGTTTGAATTTTAGCTTCTAACTTAACTATATTATCTGATATGGATGCTTTGATTTTGTTGTACAGTTTTTTATAATATGCAGCTTTATTTATAAGCATTCCTCTAATCATTGCCTTAGTAGCAAGACCAGGAATAGTCTACAGAAGATGAACTGGATTGCGTGGTTAGAAGGAATTGATCTATGTAGGACTCAATTTCTGAAATTATATCAGTTTTTTTTTTAGTAGGTTAGAATTTAGATGCCACCAAATGATTTTGGACTTTGAGAATGTTTTTGAATTCCCTTGATTAGAAAAGGAAATTTTTGAGTGGTCCGAGAGATATCTTAGCTCAGTATTAAATGTGATATCAAAATTGTTGAATATTCAAGAAATTAAAAAGAAGTCCAACCTAGACCAACTCTTATGACAGGTAGAAAAAAAAAGTGAATTTATTATTTTTGGAGAGGCCTTTTTGATAGATGTAAGGATCAAACAAACTGTAATCCTCCTTAAGTTCAGAAATAGTTAAAGTAGCGTATTTATTATATTTAGCATTAATATTGGACCTATCTGTCATTGGATCTTGTATTGAATTCCAGTCCCCTCCCACTATGTAGTAATGATTAGGAAATGATTCCAGTATTTTATAAATTGCCATAAGAAAGTGCTGTTGTCTGGTGCATGGGGCATAGATATTAATAAATACGGTAGGTTTATCTAGGAATGAACACAGAGTGGTAAAATAGGTCCATCTACCTTCTTTATCAACGTCATACTTAATTATGTCATGTTGGAATGAATTTTTGATAATTATAGCAACCCCTACACTATTCATTTTAGCACCTGATGCAATAATAGTTTTTATCCAACGCTTCCCTCGTTCCTGTTTCCACTGATTATTAGCTAGATGAGTTTCTTGGATGAAGATTATATTTGATGCAGATTTGAACACCAGATGCATGAAAAGTTTCCTTTTCTTAATTGCTTGTAACCCTTTAATGTTCCATGACTCAAGACTCAGCATCTATGATTCTTTTTTTTTTTTTTTTTTTAATAACAAAAAGTAAGTTATACGAGGAGAATGTAGGATTATTTAAATGAGGATAGATGGAAGACCAGTATGTCTGGGCAGATATAAGAAACCCTTCCTGCCTAAATCCCGTGCTTAACCACCACCTCTAAAGCCCGGAAGAGACTGGGATATTGTGTGAAATAACTGAGCAAATATATATTGCAAAAAACTTGGTTAGATTTAAGATATCCCATATTGAACCAACAATATCTACAGAATCTAAATGCAAAACTATCCCTACCAGTTTCAGAAACCATACTCATAGCTCAGCAAACCTGAATTAAACAGAGAAATTAGTTATAAATATGCATGAAGGTATATACTATATCCATACGTGGTACACAGCTGACTAACCTAGAGTACATATTAACCATAGGGATGAGATGTAACTCATACTCAATACATTAAATGCGAACTGCAGTTTAACATTTCCAAAGCGCTAGAAAAACACAATTCTGAAGCTACAGTATACCAATCAGAGTACATGTTATGTTTTGAGTATAGATAAGGTTAAGACATTGTATATATATGACATTACATTCTAATCTCTTTACATGAACCATTAATACAATACACACTGCATGTTTACACTTAAAGATCTGGCATCATTATACTATATGCTTATACCACACATTCTAATATATATATAAAAAAGGAGCAACACTTTTTAGATTATACCATTAACTAGTCTATATCAACAGCAATTAAGTACAATAATCAAAAGGAAAACATTTCACCTTGAAAAATGACATTCAATATAAGCCCTGTATTGTGTAATAAAACAGTGTTACCCAGAGTGTCTTACTGTCTATTTAGATTGTGGTTGCACAAATTAAGTAAAGGGCAAATTGCTCATATAGCAGATTATATAAATCCAAACTAACTGTTGCCCACAAGCCTTACCTATAGCTTGTAAATAATCATTCCCCACAAATATCTACACATAACAAAACCCTGGGTTAAAAGTTACAAAGCTGTTTGATCTTCTTTAATGGGAAAAATAAAAGAAAATAAAAAAGTTTTTATGAGCTGAAGTACCTGATGACTTCTTCATCATATGATGAGAGGCTGCTCATTAAAAGCGTGATTGTTGCTCTTGAGATCGTTTATACAGCCAGGAATTCACAATGGCTTTCATTCTGACGATCCACTGTAATAATTTACAAATCAGCTCCTCATATTGCTAGTATATGCCCATACAAAACATAAATCAGCCCCTGCTCCAGACATTGCATACTGAAAAAAAACCCAAAAAAATGAAAGTGCCTCTTTAAACAAAATGACAGGTTCTTCCTTGGTGTTTGGAATATTGGTTAGATGCCTATTTCTTTAAGGCACCGAGTCATTATGGGAGAGCAAAGGTCAGGAAATCTCACAGAGGTTCAGAACATGGTAGAAATGGACGTTGTAGTCTCTTAGGCACTAATCTAGCTCCATGAGGTGCAGGGCCCGATCCCCAGCTGGCGAACAGAGAAATGAAGGTCCAGGAGGTTAGGGCAAGTCACCGGACAACTTTACAGACTCACCGAGGTCTGCTATCATCCTCCCGGATCGGATACAACAGACAAAAAGGAGAAATACATTAAGGTAGGTTAGCGATTATGTTGTGTTGAGTCAGGAGATTCATTGAATGCTTTGATAAAGACCGATGTGGTTTCCTTACTGTTTCCTGCTGATAACTTGCAACCTTGGTGATGAAAAATCAAAGTATTGTGGTATTTCATCTGAAACTTAATATGTTTTTGTATTAGATATGCGCAGAAGGATGCCAACATTTGTCTCTCCAGTTTTATCTGTGCAGGGAGGTCTGCTGCAAGAAAAATTCTGGTTTCATTCCAAACAACATATTTTTTAGTTTTAGCTGCCAGAAGGATTTTGTTAACATTTTGGTAATTTAAAATTTTAATGTAGACAATTCTAGGATTTTTTGTATTTGAAGATGGTCTGAGAGCTATGTGAGCTCTTTCTATTATTATTTGGTCTATAAAGGGAGCATTGTCCAAGAGTAAAGCAAAGATATTACTAATGATTTCTGGCAAAGTATTGTGCTCTATTCGTTCAGGAATACCCCTTATTATGATATTATTGCGTCTTGATCTGGCTTCCAGGTCCAAAAGTTTCTGTTGCATGTCTAAGATAGATTTGGCATTAGTATTACAATCTTTTTGTAACTGCTCTTTCTTGATTTCATTATCCATTACCTTTGCTTCTGTTTTATCAATCCTAGTAAGCATTCTGTCTATGGAATCCCCAAAGGTTTGTAGTTGAGAAGAGAAGCTTTGTATTGCAGCTTGAATAGATTGTAGTGCCAGTTTTAATTCATCCATGTTTGTTGGGTCTGTTTTTACCTTGCCAGAAGGTTTTGTATTTTCCTGTTGTTTTCCAGTTCTTACTCTCTCATTCCCTCCTTTAGTCCAGTGTGAACATATCTAATTGCCACTAAGAAATGTAACCAGTGTCCCAAGAACTGTACTACACTACTAGACCTTATTACTACTGTGAAAGGTTAAGTGTGATAATTCCCATTGCAAATTAACTGCTGGATGCAAAGCATTTTGATTACTTGTATTTTGAACCAATCCAGCCACAATTTATTTTCCCATTTTTGCACATGGGGATACGGTGTCACTACAAGAGTGACAGTCATTTAGACCCAATGTTCTCTCCACCGGGTGGCTAGCACATTCTCTTCTAATACACATTTCCTGTTTCCTGGCACTAAGCCACTCTTCTGCACCATTTTGTTACCCTCACCATCACTCCAAGCTCACTGATCCTGTCAATCAGTCCAGAATGACTCAATGGCTTTAATGAAGTCAGTGTATACTGCATCTAACAGGTTCCCTTTTTCAAGTTCCAGCATGACCTAGCCATACAGCTGAAGTAGACTGGACTGACAATTAAAATTGGCCATGGACCAGTGCAGGTTATTATAGTTTAAGGTGCTTACCTCTAGGAAACCAGATAGTCTTTACAGTGAGGCTTACAGGTCTGTAGCTCTCTGGTTCAGTTCTTATGCCTCATTGTGCAGTGGCAGTGGTGTGTCTTCCTTTCAGTCCTCTGAAATCTCACCACACTTATGCAAGCAGTTGGGAAATTCAGTCTAGAGATCCAAAGCCAACTGCCAAGTTACTCAGCATATTAGCAAGCACACCACCAGAAACACATGCCTTGACCTCCTTAAGTTCTTTAAGACTCTGTTATGTAAACGTTCTTGTAAATTTAAACATGTTATTAAAAAGTTTCCTGACTTATGGAACAAATATGCACAGCTTGCCTTACGAGAGAAGCAAATGCATGATGCTGACTCCCTACCTATGAGTGATTTACACAATGCCACTTTTTATTTGCATTCAGCAGTACCGAACTCATTTGGACTTACAGTGGAATGTGATTTCTACAGAGGAATCACTGTGAAATGTTTAGATCAATGTATGCTATCATCTCACGTAGCATGTTACAAAATTATAAGTATCAAGCTTGTGTTAGCACACAGTTTCATAATTATTACATGTATATGTTCATCTCATGTCAAAATATGTAATAACTTCTGAGTGTTTAAAACATTATTTTCTACAGCTTTATTGACTGTGAGACAACCAATTAACTACCCACCCTTTCCTCTTATCCCTTTCTATTTTGCCCCCCATCTCATTTGTGAAGAATGAATCAAATAAGTGTTTTCACAACACTAGCTACCTGCGTTAAGCAATCTTTGAAGCAATGTCTTCATATTTCTTAATTTATCCATGTACTAATGAAACTCTTGCTTACTCTTGATTCTTACTACTAATCCCATCTCCAGACTTGCTTTGGCTTTTCTTACTATCCTTGATGTCCTTTTTATTTTTATTACTTTCTTATACTCCTATATGAACTCCTCCTATTTCCTTTTCAGCTTTTAGAACATCCCTTTCTTTGCTCTCTCTCTCTCCCTCAGTGAACTATGTTGGTTTATTTCACCTCCTTACTTTCCTTTTTTTTTTTTTTTTTTTTTTACCTAATCCCTCTTAATAGCTGCCTGTAAGATTTGCTTAATACTTACTGTACATGCTATTTGTTCCTTTTATCCTTGTTTTTTGTCTATATGCGTTATGGAATATCCATTTCAGGAAACAGTGCTAACAAACAAAACTAATCCCTCCATAATATTTTATTTATTGTTTGTTTACCAGGGTAGTGGACTGATCCTAAAGGACACATTTCATTCACAGTCTAGGAAAAGAAAAGTACAACATATAACATAAATTGAAAATGAATTACCTAAGAGAGATGCAACTTAAATAGCAAATACATAAAGTAACATAAACCATGTACAAATAACCACAATGAAAAACACTTGTACAGAATATAAATAATGGTGAATTAAAAAAAGGTGAAAAAAAGTAATGTGACCATCTTAGGCTCTGATTTTCCCTTCGCTCTTTTCTATTCCATGTTATTTCCCTTTTAGCATACTGGAGAGTGAAACTATGGGCCAAATTCCAAAACAATTTATGCTTGGGATAAGGTGTCAACTCAAAGTTATAGATACTGTCACACACTGCCAATTACGGAAAAAATGAATAAAACCTGTTGGGGGCTGAAGACACAAGGTACAGGGTATGATTCTCACATTTGAAAGAGAAATTGGCTTGGCTTAAATGCCCCACAAGGGCAGCTAGCATAGTACGTATCCAATGAACCTAAGAATGCTAATGTAGATATTTTTAGTCATTTATTTATTTATTTTACTTTACATTTGTTGACTAGGGAAGTCCGGCTGGGTACAAAGGCTCCTTTTCAGATGAGGCCTGGGGAGAAAAGCTACAGTACATGCACTACAATCAAAATGTACTGTTTATGATGCAAGTTATATAACATGTGCACTATAACCATTAGTGGACTACTTATGATTCTGTAAAATTTTGGGTCACTGGAGCAAAAACAAAAGTAAAAATTGGTGAACCACTAGCAACAAACCTAGGGTATGCAGCTACAGTCATACAGAACAAAACATTATACTTCCATTCTTGGCAGCAACCATCCTGCAGGCAAATATGCTAATGGTGCAGGAATTACTAACTGCTGCATATCCAGAAGCAATGAGGCACCTGGCTAAGTATCATAAGTAGTTCTGGTTACACCAGCTCTCTGACCACAATGTTGCCGAGAGGCATCAAATGGACAGGCAGCAGGTGCTGCTTGCATGTGATCTGTGTGTACCACACATGTCCATGTATCCAGTATGAAAACTCTACCCCACTGAGACAAACATTTGCTTTTTCATGTGCAAACTGGCATCTTCAACATTCTAATATCATATGGGAGATACAATATGGATGTCCCAGAGTGCCACCGCTTGCATCCTAATTAAGCTACTGGCTACTATATATCATAAGCTGGGAACTGTATAGGGTTCCCATCAACATTAGCTCAGTGCATACAGTCATAAAATAGTTCTATGTGGTTGGACACCTTGCCTCCATGCTTGGGTTCTCTGACTGTATGAATATTGCAATAAAGGTGAATGGTGCTAAGGAAGGAGAAGGGGGTCATCTCTTCAGATGAAGTCATAGCAGGGGTAATCACATCTGGCAGGACCAGAATGGGCCTGTGAGCATGTCCTTGGTGCTCCACATTCTGGCTTTCTAGAGGAATTTGGTTATGGACAGAAATGGAGGAAAAGCATATAGGAGTCCTAGGGGCCAAACATGGGAGACTGCATGTCTTATGGACTGTCCCTCCTGGGGGATAATAGAGAAAAAACTTTTGCATTTGGTATTTAATGGTGACACACATAGACTGCAATAGCCCCCCCCCCCCCCCCCAGTTTCTGGAAAATCTTGAATGTCACTGAGTTATTGAGAGACTATTCATGTGGAAGGAGAAACATTTGCCTGCTCAACCTTTTTTTGTGATCATACTGGAAGTCCCTGGCATATGCATTGCTATGAGAAAGTGATATGATGTTATGGCCCATTCTCAAATCTTCATTGCTTCTCTGAATAAGTGATAAGATTGGGTTCTTCCTTACTTATTTATGTGCCATGTTGTCTGAATGAATGGATGCTTCTCCTTGAGGGGGCAAGTTCTGAAATGCTTGCAACTCTGGAAGAACTTTTCTCATCTTCAAAACATTGAAACAAAACCAAATTTAAAATCCTCTCTCTTAATATTACATCCACTGAAGTCACTTTTCATAACAAATTAATAGGGGTGATAGTGGATAATAATCTTAAACTCAATATGCATATAGAAAATTGCATAAACAAATTATTCAAAAACTAGGGATGCTTTATAGAGCCAAAAACATTCTCACCAGCACAACTAAAACTACACTTGCTACTACTTGCCTCCTCCCCTCACTGTTTTATTCACTCCCATACTTACAGAGCTCCAGCCATCACAAAAAGCAAAACTTGAGCAATAATAAAGTGGTTAAATTTGCTGTAAATACCCTTTTCAGAACCCATCACTGTACAGCACTAAAAAGCCTATATTGATTAAAACCACCCCATAACACAGCTTCTTACCACCAAAAAATTATCTGGCATCCATCTGCTTGTCTGGCACTAAATACCATTCTACACAACTATGTTCCTACTGGATCATTATAATCCACTGACCAAAAACTTCTCTCTGTCCACAAACCTAATAAACCTTCTGGGTATGGTCTATACTCATACCATGTTGCTAAGGCCTGGAACTCCTTACCTATATCCATCAGGTCAGTACACCCCATCCAGTCCTTTAAAACCATTCTGAGAGACTTCCTAGCCAAAATCTGACTCGACTCTTGCTCATCCCCAAGATAAACTAGATCTCTAAATATGAACAAGTACCTATTTATACCTTACACCTCATTACTCACCTTTCTTCACTCACTTCCTAACTTCAATCAGTTTCTTTCCCTCTCTGTCTAAATAAACCATAACCCTGTTTTGCTTTGTTTTGTTTTTCCTCTCACTTCGTATTGCAGTTCCTGTTTGTATTTTACTAGCTTACCTTTAATTTCTCAAAACTGGCTAAAATTTCTCCAAATATTAAATCATTATCATATAACATGCAGGCTTACAGATTCCTGGACTTTGTCAATGCTGGCCTGCACCCCCACTAGGGGCTCAAATATCCTTAGTATAGTACTGACAAACAAGGGGGAGCATTGCAACCCTCCCAAGCGTAATGTCCTCATTGGTAAAATCAGATCATAAATCAATATCCTTTGAAATAAATGTCAAAAGCAGAACCACCATCAAACCCTAAAACCCTAAAGAATTTTTCGAAGGCAAATTACCTTCTATTAAGTGATAGCATAGGTCATTTTAAAGCTTCCCCTAACCCTGAAAACACGGAGACCTGTGTAGAAATATACACAAATTTCCATACAATGACTTAAGCAACTGCATAGAAACAGCAGCGCCTGACCAAACTAAACCCAGGTCTAGCCATAAAAAGAAGCAACCCTGGTGGATCCCTGGCATAACTAGACTATGTAACAGAAGGAAGAAATTCCTGACTAGAAGTAAGTGGGAAGGTTCAAAACAGAGAAAAAAAATCTCTCAATAGGCAAATCAGGGATCTAGTCAAGTCTTCAAAAGCTAAATACAAGCTTCCCAAACAAAGGTTAACCAGAAGGCATTTTTTTTAGTTATGTCTGAAATATTAAAGGAAACACTCAACAATGTGCTGAGTTGGCTGTAGATACACCACCTATACTCAGCCAGAAGAAATAGCAAACCTGCTGGCCAATAAATTCATCTTAAATTTCACCCCCCTCATTACCTCTGGCCATTCCCCATGCAATACCTCCTACCATTTCTTTACCTTATATCACAAAAGAACAAATCATCACTGTGGTCTCTAAAGCTAAAAACATGGCATCAATGCACCCTGATGGAATCCCATGGTACCTGTTAAATAGCTTGAAACATGACCAAGCAGTCCCACTCAGATCCTTATTTAACCACAGTCTTCATACAAGCTTTGTCCCACTATAGTGGAGGACAGCAACAGCCATCCCTCTGCACAAAGGGGGACCAGCAACTGACCTAGGAAGCTACTGACCCATAATTCTAACTAGTTTCATATGCAAGACTATGGAAAGGATAATGGGCCTGATTAACAACTATATAAGAAGTCTGCAGACTCTAGACACAACCCTGTTCAGCTTCATCAAGGGCAGGTCCTGCCTGCTGAATCTGATGGACTTCTTTCAGAAGGTCAACAATGCCACGGATTAAGGTAAGACAGTGCATACCACCTACCTTGACCTGGCCAAAGCATTTGACATAATATCCCACTTGGGTATTATAGATAAACTCACAAAACTGGCCCTACACCTCTGCCTTACCAGATGGATAGCCAAATGTCTCACAGATAGGACACATGCTGTTAAAGTGGGGGAATTCACATCCAGCAAGAAGAGGACAGTCACCAGTGGAAGAGTACCATAGGGTTAAGTGCTGAACTCCCTCCTGTTTGGGATACACTTCTCAAATGTCAAGGCAAATGCACATGCCTTTGACTGGCCAAGTTTGCTGATGACTGCAAGTTGGGGGCAATCACTGACTCTCCTAACAATGTTGATATCTTACAGAACAGTCTGACACAGACTAATGACTGGTGTCAGAGCCATGGCCTCAAACTAAATGTGAAGAAGTGCATAATAATACTCTTTGGAAACTCAAATACCCCTGCAAATTACATCATCGATAGCACCACCCTAAGAGTGGACCTAGTGGTGAGACATCTGGGTGGTCAGATAGATAGCAATCTGAAATTTGACCACCATGTGTCCACAGTGGTGAGGAAATCCTTCTATGTGACTCAACTTATAAGTAAGAGCATAGCATCCAGATCTAAGAAAGTCATAGTACCACTGTACTTGGCCCTCATCAGACCAGTAATCAAATACAGTGCACCCTTTGGTGTGTAGTTTGCCAAGTACCTACAACAGATGGAGCGCCCTTGGAGGTTTCTCACAAAAAATACAGGATACAACTAACATGCCATAAGTGGACCATTTAAAAGCCTACTGTATTCAGTTTCCTACCAACAAGTAAGGGGTGATCTGTGCCTGACCTACAAGGCAGTCTCTGACCCAACCCTAATGGAAATGTTGTATATGTGTAGAATTAAATGCATAAGGGTTACTCACTTCAAAGATCTAAACCTGATCTCTGATATGAATAGGCCATGCTGGAAAGAGACAAATGTTTGTCCCAGAGATTGCCCCTCCTGTGGAACAGACTTCCTATTCACATAAAGCAGAGCCCTTCCCTGACCATTTTCAAGCAGAATCTGGACCAATAGATGGGAAATCACAAATTCACTTCTGGGGTGGCACCCATGTCCCTCATGGACAGAAGTCTGTAAAAACTGTCAAAACCCTGCTTGCTGACCCTTATCTTTCCCCCTAGGGATAGAAATTTGGGTAAAACTGGCTAGGCTTGTGAGGGCTGTTGAATCATTAGTCTAGTAATCTCCTATGAACCTATGATTGAAGAGGCAAGATCCATGTATGACTGGAAAGTCTCAGTTTCAGTGGTAAGTACAGGAGGAAATGTTGGGACTTGAACTTGCTCCTCCGTATTGATCCCTCAAACCAGGGTAATCGGGCCTGAAGCCATCAGCACCAACCTCACTGGCACCAGTACCAAAGGATGGACACCAATGAGGACTGTCAGAGTTAACATTCCCAGAGTCATGGTCACCAAGGAAGGTTTTGGCATGATGGCGTCAAGTGATGAGAATGTCAGTGTTGACAATGGCCTCAACAGGGGAGGGACCAAGGTCAGCGGTGTACACTCTGTGCCAAGCCTCTCAGGCCTAGTGGGGGGGGGTCGGTATCAACAAGGTCATCACTGACACCTTCACCAACACTGACAGTACCAATGCTGAATCAACATATTCTTTGGTATTGAGAACATCCACACAGACTCCCTCAAAGGATCTAGGACTCCTGGAGCCAAAAAAGGGTGAGAGATGGGGAAGGAACAGTAGTAAAGGTGGTTTGAGTTCTTCTTAAGCTACCTTGGACACAGATGGGGCCAAGATGACTCCATACTGAAGATGAGCCTTCTCAAATGCCAATATCATCTTGTCCCAATCCAGATGAGTGGGACTCCAGAAGGACATGAAGGAATGAAATGTTGCAGCTGATGCTGGGTATGAGAATAAACATAGGTATAGCTCCTGTTCCAAGGAGAGGCTCCAAACTATCTTCCTTGGAGATGAGTCAGTCATATACAAAGATTCCTGCCTGGGGGTACAGCTAATCTGAATTGAGTAGCCAACAGAGAATGTCATAGGTGAGGTGAAACTGACAGCCTGGTACCTTTAGTACTGATATTTTTTCCAAAGTAAAAGTGTCCAAGTCATCCACCCTTCTTTTCTCTTTCATATTCCCCAAATGATCTGGTTGTTTATTCTTTTCCCCCTTATTTTTCCTTGTACAAATCAACAAACAACCCTTTAAGCACAAACTTGTTCCTTCTATCTGACAGCATACTAGAACTAACGTTTTTACACAAGGAGCAAATAAGCATCCAAATGCCCTAACCGAAGACTCACCAAGCACATTTCATGCGGATCTTGAAGAGGGATTTTATGCTCACACTGCCAATACTTCTTAAAATCTGAGGCCCTGGTTTACTTCTTCATGCTGAGAACCAGACATCTGATAAAAGATACAACCGGAATGTAAAACTATTTAAAAAATGCTAAACAGCAGTCACAATACAGTCATCTGATTAATGGAAAGTAATAGAGTTGGAAAGAAATGCAAAAGATTTTTTTTCAAGGATGGGGAAGGCAAAAGAGGTGAAAGTTAGGATAAAGGCAGAAACATAGTGACAAATTGAGGAAAAAGATCCTGACAGCAGTCAAACTTAAAAAAATATTTGAAAAATTAAAAAGGATTCACTTATCTGTGGGGGGAAAACACAGGACACCCCTTTTTGAAGCTCAGGCAAAGCACAAAGATGCTAAAACATACAATGGCAGCAATTATATATGGAGTTTTATGGACAGCAAGGGTTTATGGGGTAGGTAAGGAGCTCAAGTTAGCAAAGAGTGTGGTTGCCAAGAGAGAAAGCACCAAGGCAACCAGTTCATAGGTTCATAGGTTCATAGGTTTATACTAGGCTATCTGCCCTAAGGCATTTATAAGCCTAGCCCAAATTTTTGTGGCTTACGCCACCCCTTATATGAAAAAATACTGTGCCCATTAGTTTGTTGTGCCTCTGTCCAGCAGTGACACAGAGATGATTCCCGGGATAAACCTACAATCTCCCATCCACAGGTCAAGATTTCTCTTGAACAGAGCCAGCGAGGTGCTCTGCCTCACATGGACTGGGATTTTATTCCACAGCATAGGGAGTCTCTGAGTGATAAATCTATCCCTCCAGCACATCCTATTCATATCCGTGCTAAGGTTTAAGTCGCTTGCTCTAGTGGTTTTGGTGGATTTGGATTTTTGAGGTGGAGCATGTCCATTAATTCGGGTTGGACATGGCCTTGTATGTCAGGCACATGTCACCTCTGAGCAGGCGGTATGCAACTGAATAGAGCTGGAGTTTCTTCAATCTGGCAGCATATGACAGATTTTGGAGTCCTTTATCCTTTTGGTGAGGAACTTTTGGGGTCTCTCCAATTGCTGCAGATGTCGGGTGCGATACATCCCGAATGGGGCATTGTACTTGATCATTGGTCTGATAAGTGAAGAGTACAGGAGAACAATGACCTCACTAGATCTGGATGTGAATCCCTTCATGATCAGGTGGGCAATGTAGAAGGTCTTTCTAACCACTTTAGCAATGTGAGTGTCAAAGAAAGGCCACTGTCAACCTGGGTCCCCAGGTCCCTGATAACCTCTTCTGTGCTTAGTGGATTGCCACCTATATGGTAGCTTGGGGTTACCTTGTTTTTCCCGAAGGGTATGACTATACATTTTTTGGCGTTTAACTTCAGGCCATGGCTCTGGCACCAGCTATCTGTTTCCGTGAGTCCCTTCTGAAGGATATCCGTGCCGATGCACTTTCCACTATGGCCCAGTTTGCAGTCGCCTGCAAACTTTGTCAGCCAAAGTCCTCCCATGTTGGCCTGTACTTCTGAGAAGTAGATACGAACAATAGGGGCCAAGGACCGAGCCCTGTGGGACACCTTGTGACTGGCTTGGAGTCTGACATAGCGCCAGCAACTCTAACCCTGTGGGTTCTGTCCTTAAGCCAGTTTGCAACCCATCTTGTGACATATGGGTTTACATTTAAGCTGGTAAGTTTTCTACAATACCCGAGTGGGGTATTGTGTCAAACCTTTGCAAGGTCAAGGTAGGCTGTATGGACTGCCTTTCCCTCATCAATGGCCTTGGTGACTGTTTCGAAGAAGTCGACCAAGTTCAAAAGGCATGATCTGCCCTTGACGAAGCCAAACTGGGTCGGGTCCAATGTCTGCAAGTCTATATCTTTGTTTATGAGCTCCATTATGATCCTCTCCATAGTTTTGCAGACTAGACTCGTTAAGCTCATGGGGCAGTAATTACCAGGGTCCGTAGAGGCACCGCCTTTGTGGAGTGGGACCACAGTTGCCGTACGCCACTCCTTGGGCACGTATTCTGTGGTAAGGCTGAGATTAAACAGCTGCCTTATGTGCGGGTTTAATTCCTCATTTAGCTCGTGTAGCACACAGCCGGGGACACCATCCGGTCCCATTGATGCTGTGTTTTAAGCTTTAGAGAGAGCAGCTTACACCTGCGCATTTGAGATGTCTGGGAGGCTACACTCTGCTGGGATAGTTATCTCTCCTTTAGGGGGGAGAGGGGTGAAGTTTGCACTGAACCTGTCTGCCAGTATGTTGGCAATGTCTGTGGGTTCAGTGATTTTTGTATCATTTTGGACTAATTCTGAGCATATCTGGGAGTTTCCACCCAGGTTCCTAACATAGCTGAAAAAGGCCTTATGATTGTCCTTTGAATCCATGGCAATTTTTCTCTCAAAACTGGCCTTAGTTGATTTTATGAGTGCTCATATTTTTTTACTAATAATGATCAGGGGTGACTTCCCTTTTATGGATTTTGTTCTATCATGTAATAGCTTTCTCCTCTTATTGTAAAGTTTGTTAATGGCTGGGGTCCACCAGACTGGACGTTTGTCCTTTGTGGAAAGAGTCTTGGTTTTATTTGGGATTGCCTGATCCATGCAGTCCTGGAGGTGTTCATAGAAGGCATTTGTAAGGGCTTCCACAGCTTGGGTTGTGGTTTCCACTGGCTCAGGGGCCTTGAAGGATACCACACCAGTCTTGAGTAGTGTGAAGTTTGCTTTAGAGAAGTTCTTCACTGTGGTCTTTTGTTTGGGGTGGGGCGGGATGTGGATTTCCAGTGAGATTAGTTTATGATCAGATCTCACCAATGAGGGATATACTTCCGGTGTGGAGCATTTTGTCCCCATGTTTGTGATAATGAGATCTAGTATATTTTCTCCTCTCGTGGGAACAGTGACTAGCTGTTCCATGGAATTTGAATTTATGAACTCCAGGAACCGTTGGGCTAGAAAGTTAGGGCTTGAGTAATGTTCCCAGTCTATATTCGGGTAGTTGAAGTCACCCAATATGATGGTGTTTGGAGATACATTTATACCCTCCAGTGTCTTCAGGAAGGCTGTGTGGGGTTCCTAAGTCTAGATTGCAGGATGTAACTCATCCTTGTTTAGTTTGATAAAGTCCCATTTCTACCTGTCTGTTTATGTGAGTACCTTTCCTTTGTGCTTCCTGATGCCTGCAGAGATAGTGATTCTTATAACTACTGTCTAAAAAATGTATATTTATAAACAGGGGTAGTGACTGACACCATATGTTATAAGGACATGCACATGTCAGCATGCCTGGAGTCAGTAATATCATAGCAGCTATACCAATGGAGATATCATGTTTCTCTGTGTACTTGTAGCACAGGTGGTGTGTCATGGTACATATGTCCATGCCACACATTTTGTCTTATTATTTGCTTATGGGCATACTGTGAGAACGTGCCTCTCATGATCTGTTGTTCTTTATCAGGTTCCTTAATAACATCTGGTTGGTTGTCCCATTAGTGCTACTATTTGACTACCTAAGGTCCTTGGCTTAGGTTTTCTACAGCACAGATCAGAAGGCCAGTATTTTCTGCAGTTATCATGCTGTGCAGACTTGCACACAAAGTAACCATCTGGGATGTTTTCTTTGGTGTGTTTGGTTTGTTTTGCAGAGCACCTCTGCCCCCCCTCCCCCCTCCCATATCCAGACACCTGTTTCAACTTCAGGAGGCTAAACACATAATACAGTGACTAAGCAGGAATGTGACTGTGCTACATGCTTGCTCTGCAGGTGATTGAATAAGGCATGTCGGTGCCATTTTCTAATGCTCCAGGGGATAATCAGCATTTCCTATAAATTGCAAATAAATATTTTAGTCTAGTTCTGGTTCTGTCTGGACACTAGAACTGATAAAGCAATTATATAAGTCAGCACTAAAAATTAAAAGCACTACACCCTCACTCCCCACTGGCCCTTGTTTTCAATTATTAAGGAATTCCCAATATTATTCTAGCATGTCCAAAGGTCAGTTGTCAATCTCCTCTCCTGTCCAGCTGGTGAATCTGGGAATCTTGAGGCAATGTTATAACTGCCTCATGTACACAGACAACCCTCTCCTCCTCCCACATAACACAAATACTTGCGAGAGATGCAGCTATTTAGCCAAACTGGAGGCTGAGCTCTCTCAACTCAGGACTGGCAAGACCAGACAGGAGGAGAAGGCAACTACACACACCACAAAACCAGCCTCACATAATGCTACCACACCACTGAATCAAACACATAAACACACAAAGACATACTCGGAGGCTCTGAGTAAAAATTTACCTGAACAGCAGAGGCCTCCAAAGCAGACACCCAAACAACTGCTACCTCAAGACACCCCACAAGCAACACATAAACCACAAAAGCAGTGTGCAAAGCAGTCACAGCCCTTAAGGCCAAATACAACACCAAACATACTTGTCATAGGTGACTCCATAGTCAGACACACTGACGTCCCACTCACCAGGCTGAACAAGGAGAGGGTCACAGTAAGCTAGAATCCGCCACATAACACAAGCACTCTGGTCACTCCACGGCAAGTACATATATGACACAGTCATTGTCCATGCTGGTGTGAACGACCTGAGACGTACCTCCCTGGACTACATGAAAAGAGACATAGAGGAGCTCTCTGATTATGTAGCCCAGGCAGGTATGACCCTGACCCTGAGCAGTATCCTTCCTTCACCAAGAATGATGCCACAATATAGAGACAAGATGATCAGCTTTAACAATTGGCTTAATGTCTGGTGTCATTTTAAGGGGATCCAGTGTCTGTCTGCCTGGGATGACATGCTTGACAAGCCACGCTGCTTCGCAAGGGACGGCTTGCACCTGTCACCCCTGGGATTCCGGATATTGGCAAAGGCTCTTGCCACCCCCATATTGCCTTTTTTAGGCAAGGCTCAAATTCTAAACCTACCACCCTAGAACACCAAAAAGGAAAAAAACTAAGGGTAATGCTGCTCAATGCCAGAAGTCTAAATCTCAAAATGCACGCACTCGAGGCCCTTCTCAGTATGGAGAACATCGATGTCTGTGCTGTAACTGAAACCTGGTTCAAGGCTCCTGAGAGCACCCCGGCACTATTAGGTTTTACCTCATATCATGTGTTCCGGCCCCAAAACCCGGACCACACCACAAAAGGAGGGGGTGTATCCATATTCATAAAGGATACCCACACCTCCAGGTTGGTGGCAACGCACGAAGCTTCGGAAACCATCCAGGTGCAACTAACCATAGGCAAGACTGCTCTGCAATTTGTAGCATGTTACAGGCCACCCTCGCAAACTCAGGAACCTCATATGGCCTTCCTGAAAACACTGGAGGGGATAAATGTATCTCCGAACACCATCATACTAGGTGACTTCAACTACCCTAATATAGACTGGGAACACTACTCAAGCCCAAACACTCTAGCCCAAAAGTTCCTGGAATTCATAAACTCAAATGCCATGGAACAACTAGTCACCATCCCACAAGAGGAGAAAACATACTTGATCTCATCATCACGAACATGGGAGCACAATGTTCAATGCCGGAAGTATACCCCTCACTGGTGAGATCTGATCACAAACTAATCTCGCTGGAGGTCCTCATCCCGCCCCCACCCGAAATGAAAAAGACCACAGTAAAGAACTTCTCGAAAGCCGACTTCACACTTCTAAAGACTAGTGTGGTCTCCTTTAAGGCCCCTGAGCGGCGGTTAACATTACTCAAACCGCTGAATCACTTACAAATGCCTTCTACCAGCACCTGCAGGGCTGCATGGATCAGGCAATCCCAAGCAAAACAAAGACTCTTTGTACCAAAGGCAAGCGTCCAGTCTGGTGGACCCCAGCCATAAACAAACTCTACAACAAAAGGAGAAAGCTACTACAAGATAGAGAAAAATCCTTAAAAGGTAAGACACCGCTGATCACTATAAGTAAAAGCTAAGAGCTCTCATAAAATCATCCAAAGCTAATTTTGAGAAAAAAATAGCTAAGGACTCTAAAGACAACCATAAGGCATTCTTTAGCTATGTCAGAAACCTAGGAGGAAACTCCCAGATATGCTCAGAATTAGTTCAAAATGATGTGAAGATTACTGATCCTACAGACATTGCCAACATACTGGCTGACAGGTTCAGTGCAAACTTCTCCCCCCCTAAAGGAGAGATATCTATACCAGAGGATTGTAACCCCCCAAACATCTCTAACGCTCAGGTGAGAACTGCTCTCTCCAAGGCAAAAAACACAGCATCCATGGGACCAGATGGTGTCCCCGGTTGTGTGCTCCCGACAGGCAGCTTACTGTGACCTTCTCCTTACTCAATCTGTGACCTTCTCCTTACTCAATCTGGTGAGCGGGACATCAGTGTGTCTGACTATGGAGTCACCAATGACGAGTGCGTCTGGCATTGTGTTTGGCCTTAGGGGCTGTGACTGTTTGGCACACTGACTATGTGGTCTATGTGTTGCATGTGTTGTGTCCTGAGATGGCAGTTGTTTGGGTGTCTGCTTTGGTGGCCTCTGCTGTTTTGGTAGATTTTTGATCAGAGCCTCTGAGTATGTCTTTGTGTATTTATGTGAATGATTTGAAGTTGTGATAGTACTATGTGAGACTGGGTTTGTGGTGTGTGTGGTTACCTTCTCCTCCTGTCTGGTCTTGCCAGTCCTATGCTGAGAGAGCTCAGCCTCCAGTTTGGCTATATAGTTGCATCTCTCGCATGTATTTGTGCTTTGTGGGAAAAGGAGAGGGTTGTCCGTGTACATGAGACAATTGTAACATTGCCTCAATATTCCCAGATTCACCAGCTGAGTAGGAGAGGACACTAGCAACTGATCCCTCGACATGCTAGAAGGAATAGACAAAGACTTTAAAAAGACTCCGGGGGATGTGGGTGATCGAAAAGGGGTTTTTGGCTGGTGGGGTACTATGTATAATAAAAGTGCTATATCAAAGTAAAAAAATACTTTAGGAGCAAGTGCTAGGCTTTACAGATAGAGAATAGTCTACTTAAGGATCAAGTAGAGCTGAACTTTTTAGATATAGAATACGCTGGTTTGATCAGCAGTACAGTTGAAGGAAGGCTGTTTTAAGGGAAAATTTGAAGAGTGGACTTTAGGTAGCCCGAATAGTTTAACCTTGATTAACCGCCGCTGCTCTCGTGTGCTCCTGTAGCAACTCCACGCTAAATCGGTATATAGAGTGGACTCCTGAGGCAGGGTTAGAGGGTGAGAGATTGCAAGGGCAGAGGTGAGTTGTGGTACCCAGGCTGACAGTAAGGCACCGCTATCAGAGGATACCAGACTTCCTGTGGAAGGGGAGCTGGGAAGGGTTAACAAAAGACAGTTGAGCCAGGCTCAGATCTCAGATCCTACATTACAAGGCCTGGTGGAGGGTCCCCGATCCTCCCGAGGATCGGTGGTCCAAAAGGGCATTACTGTGCTATTTATCAGTGGAGTTATAACATCCCTTGACCTGGATGCTATGCCCCTGCTTATGAGGTGCGCTACTCAGAAGGCTTTCTTTACCACTGTGGAAACTTGGTGGTCAAAGTTCAGATTGCTATCAACCTGTGTTCCCAAATCTCACACCACTAGGTTGGAAGTCAGGGGGGTGCTGTCAATATTGTAATTTGCAGGGAATTCTGTTTTGCCAAGGGGAATAATAATGCTCTTTTTTACATTTAGTTTTTGATAATGGCTTTGGCACCAACCATTTGTTTGCATTCACCCTTGTAGTATGAGTCAATGATTGCGATCATTTTGCAATTATCAGTGAACTTGGTGAGCCAAAGGGTGTCTACTTTGGCCTGGACTTCTCAGAAATAGATGCCAAACAGTAAGCGGCCCAGTACAGACCCCTGTGGTACTCCACTGGTGACAGATCTACTGGTGGAGGTGGAGTCACCAATTCTGACAGTGTGTGCTCTGTCAGTGAGCCAACTGGCTACCCATCTAGTAACGTTCATAGGTCTTTACTAGGCTAACGACTACAAGGCCTTTTTAAGCCTAGTCATGCATCCTAAATCTCTGAAAAGTTATGATATCCTTGATAAGTGTAAGCAGGAGCTTGGGAGATTAAACATTTACAAGTTTTTTTTTTTATATTTTATATTTGACCTGGCAGCATCAGCTGGGAAAAGCCGCTCACCACGTCTGTCTTGCCTGGCTCTGTAAGTAAGTTAACTATGATACACTAATTTCTTCTAGATTCAGTAAGGAGTACAGTAAAGATTAGTTTAGATGCTCTGTACGTATTTGAGACCATCCTGCAATGTTTTTTTTTAATATTTCCTCTGATTTTGAACTCTGAAGTCAATGTGAACACATAATTTAGTATTGCTTGTTCTTTTATTATTTATTATTCAATATATTTAAACCCATATTTGTGGCTGATGTTTGTGAGACATATTTAAGGTCTTAAGAGTACTTGCATATCTATTTGGTGACACTGTGTAAGCCACTCCTAATAGCCTTGCTCTTGGTCAAATTACCATTTGGATTAATAGTAACATTACAAAGTAGGATTGGACACACTTTGTTAAGGGCCTTAAAGTAGCTGATAAGGAATGACTGGTGGCAGGCGAAACTACCTTATAGTCTGGGCAGAAGGGGGCTTAGCTAGTAAACCTGTGTCTGCCTTTCCTAGGTGTGTGTGTGTGTGTGTGTGTGTGTGTGTGTGTGTGTGTGTGTGTGTGTGTGTGTGTGTGTGTGTGTGTGTGTGTGTGCGTGTGTGTAAGTCAAACCTGTGTGTGTAAGTCAAACCTCAAAGTGTGTGTGTGTGTGTGTGTGTGTGTGTGTGGTACTTGGGCAGGGACATGAAGCACTGGTTGGACAGAGAGGGTGCTGGAGGTCTTGGCTTGGTCACTCAGCAGGATCTCAACTCTATAGCTGCGCTAGTGGGGAGTCTTACTGGGGTCTGGAGAAAGAGGGAGGAACCAGCTCCAGACTGACAGTGGTCTCTGTGTGCTCTTAAGGGAAATTGCACTTTACTGTGTGCGTACTTGTCATCCTCCCAGTGTGTACATCCCCCACTGTTGCCAGTGGTGAGGACTGAGGCTCCTTGATTACTGGGCCAGTGGTGGGGCATCACAAATGGTTTGCAGTGGTGGGATATCCAGATATTAGGATTCAGTGGTGTGGATATTGAATTCCTGTAGCCTGTGAACAGTGGTCACTAAGGAAGGTGTTTGTACTCTCAATCAGCCACACAGTGAACATTTAGAGTTTCATATCACAATTGTTTTATTTTTTTTTTTGTTAGCTTAGAGTCAGGGAGAGCAGGCAAGGATGTCAGCAGAGGAGTATGGCAAGCTGACAAGGAGCCAGCTGGCTGAGATGTGCCAAGCTAAATGACTAGTGCATGCCACCCTGACTAAAGCAAATACATTATTGCAGCCTTGGGCACAGCTGCATCACAGACCAGCAATCAGGAGGACAACCAGGCCGGCCTTGGAGATGTACAACTCTCAGAAAATGGACAGTTCAACCTTTCCACAGAGGACTTAAAAAATCCATTTGGAGTTAAAGAGACTTGAACTGGAAGCCAAATGGTTAGAACTAGAATCAGAGGAGAGACTGAGATGTCTAAAAGCTGAGGAGAATGACAGGCAGAGGCAACATGAGAAGGAAATGCTAGCCCTTCACCAGGGTCATAGAGGAACAGGGAAGGGAATAACCAAACCCCAGAAACCACAAAGGGCTATAAATTTCTTCCACAATTTACAGAGGGTGATAATTTTGACAGAGCGTGATCATTTTGACAGTTTTATCCATACATCTGAAAGAGTATGCAAACAGTATAATGCTGACCAAGGGCTCTGAGTGCGGTTCTTGAACCCCTTACTCCATGGTAAAGCTGTAACTGCTATTTCTAAATTGTCTTATACTGATTGCTTAAATTATATTACTGTTAAAAATTGTTTGTTAGAGTGTTTTAAGTTAATACCTGAAGCTTATCGGAAAACGTTTTGTGAGCATAGACACAAGGCAGATGAAAGTGTATGTGAATATATTGCTAAACTGAGCACTTATTTTCATAGGTGAGCGGGTGTCAGGTCACCACTTTCCAAGGGCTGGCAGACCTTTTGGTGAGGGAACAAGCCCTTAGCACTTTGTCTGAGGACATGAGAATCTGGTTAGCAGATAGGCAATGCAATACTGCAGATGAGTTGGGGAAGAAAGGAAACCTATACCTAGCAAGCAGGATGTCACTGCACAGGGAAGGACACCCAGTGCTGATCATGGGTCTAAGGAAACCCATGGTGGGCAGCCTAGACCGCTGCAGCAGAGTCCGCCAGTAGTAGGAGAAGCCACTACTACAGGTACATGTCAGGGACCAAGGGCTAAATGTTTTAAATGCAAGCAGTGGGGCCATGTATCATGGAGGGAAGGCAGGGAACAAAAGGTGGGAGAGACAGTAAGTGGGAATGACAGAATGCCAGCAGTAAGTTGTCTGGCGACAATAAGAGTACCAAACTACCGTAAGAGGTTATATCTTATATGAGCAGATAGGAAGGAGGTCACTGCTAAGAGAGACACAGCCTATGACCTAACCATTATGAAGCCTGCAATGGTTAAAGAGGAGCACTACTTGCTTGAGCAGTCTACTCCAGCCAGAGCTTTAGGAGGGACCTCATTCCAAATTATCTAGGGTTCACCTTGACTGAGAGGGTGGAAAAGGAAGCTAGCAAGTAGGTGTGTTTGAGGATATCCTTGCAGATGTCATGATAGGGAATGATTCTGATAATGCAGAACCTTGTGTGCATGCAGTGGCACGCAGTCAGGCCTGGAGACAAGCATGTGGGTCTGTTACCCTGGGGGGGACCCAGACAGACTGCAGACTTGAAGCCAGGACTGGTGTGGTGGTTACTAGGGTTCTAGGGTGGTAAGTTTTGTTCTAAACCCACCAACCTAGAACAAAACAAAGAAAAAAAACTAAGGGTAATGCTGCTCAATGCCAGAAGTCTCAACCTCAAGATGCACGCACTCGAGGCCCTTCTCAGTATGGAGAACATCGATGTCTGTGCTGTGACAGAAACCTGGTTCAAGGCTCCTGAGAGCACCCCAGCACTATCAGGTTTTACCTCATATCATGCTGCCCCAAAACCGGACAATACCAAGAAAGGAGGAGGGGTATCCATATTCATCAAGGACACCCACACCTCAAGATTGGTGGCATCGCACAATGCATCTGAAACCATCCAGGTGCAATTAACCATAGGCAAGACTGCTCTGCAATTTGTAGCATGTTACAGGCCACCCTGCAAACTCAGGAACCTCATATGGCCTTCCTGAAAACACTGGAGGATAAATGTATCTCGAACACCATCATACTAGGTGACTTCAACTACCTAATATAGACTGGGAACACTACTCAAGCCCAAACACTCTAGCCCAAAAGTTCTGGAATTCATAAACTCAAATGCCATGGAACAACTAGTCACCATCCCACAAGAGGAGAAAACATACTTGATCTCATCATCATGAACATGGGAGCACAATGTTCAACGAAGTATACCCCTCACTGGTGAGATCTGATCACAAACTAATCTCGCTGGAGGTCCTCATCCGCCCACCGAAATGAAAAGACCACAGTAAAGAACTGAAGCCGACTTCACACTTCTAAAGACTAGTGTGGTCTCCTTTAAGGCCCCTGAGCCGGTTAACATTACTCAAACCGCTGAATCACTTACAAATGCCTTCTACCAGCACCTGCAGGCTGCATGGATCAGGCAATCCCAAGCAAAACAAAGACTCTTTGTACAAAAGGCAAAGCGTCCAGTCTGGTGGACCCCAGCCATAAACAAACTCTACAATAAAAAGGAGAAAGCTACTACAAGATAGAGCAAAATCCTTAAAAGGTAAGACACCGCTGATCACTATAAGTAAAAGCTAAGAGCTCTCATAAAATCATCCAAAGCTAATTTTGAGAAAAATAGCTAAGGACTCTAAAGACAACCATAAGGCATTCTTTAGCTATGTCAGAAACCTAGGAGGAAACTCCCAGATATGCTCAAATTAGTTCAAAATAATGTGAAGATTACTGATCCTACAGACATTGCCAACATACTGGCTGACAGGTTCAGTGCAAACTCCCCTAAAGGAGATATCTATACCAAATGATTGTAGCCCCAAACATCTCTAACGCCCAGGTGAGAACTGCTCTCCAAGGCAAAGAACACAGCATCCATGGGACCTGATGGTGTCCCCGGCTGTGTGCTCCATGAACTCAGGAATTAAACCCACAGTTAGGACAGCTGTTTAATCTTAGTCTCACCTCCGGATACGTACCCAGGGAGTGGCGCACAGCGACTGTGGTCCCACTCCACAAAGGCGGTGCCTCCACCGATCCTGGAAATTACCGTCCCATTAGCTTGACAAGCCTGATCTGCAAAGCCATGGAGAGGATCATAATGGATCTCATAAATAAAGACATAGGGAACTTGCAGACTTTGAATCCAACCCAGTTTGGCTTTGTCAAAGGCAGATCATGCCTTTTAAACTTGGTTGACTTTTTTGAAACAGTCACCAAGGCCATTGACGAGGGAAAGGCAGTCCATACAGCCTACCTAGACCTGGCGAAGGCTTTTGATACAATACCTCACTCGGGTATCATTGAAAAACTCATCAACTTAAATGTAAACCCATACATTACAAGATGGGTTGCAAACTGGCTGAGTGACAGAACCCACAGGGTCAGAGTTGCTGGCGCCATGTCAGACTCAAAGCCTGTCACAAGTGGTGTCCCACAGGGCTCAGTCCTGGGCCCACTCTTGTTTGGCATCTACTTTTCTGAAGTACAAGCAAACACAGGAGGGTTATGGCTGACAAAGTTTGCAGATGACTGCAAACTGGGTGCCGTAGTTTAAAACACATCCGACACAGATATCCTTCAGAAGGGTCTCACAGAAACGGATAACTGGTGCCAGAGCCATGGCCTAAAGTTAAATGCCAAGAAATGCATAGTCATACCCTTCGAAAAATAAGGTTACCCCTAGCTACCATATAGGTGGCAATCCCCTGAACACAGAAGAAGTTATTAGGGACCTGGGAACCCAGGTTGACAGTAGCCTTTCATTCGACACTCATATTGCTAAAGTAGTTAGGAAGACATTCTACATTGCCCACCTTATCATGAAGGGATTTACATCTAGATCAAGGGAAGTCATAGTCTCCCTATACTCATCACTCATCAGACCAATGATCGAGTACAATGCCCCATTCGGAATGTATCTGACCCGACACTTGCAGCAGCTGGAGAGGCCACAAAAGTTCCTCACCAAAAGGATAAAGGGTCTCAAAAATATGTCTTATGCTGCCCGACTGAAAGAACTCCAGTTATATTCAGTTGCTTACCGCTTGCTCAGAGGTGACCTATGCCTGACTTACAAGGCCATGTCAAACCCAGATTTGATGAACATAGTTTTTTTTTTTTGATGGGCATAGTTTCTCCAAACTATCGGGCAGATAGCCTAGTGTGAACCTATGAACCTATGAACCTAACTTCAGGGAGGGAGCTACCCTGTAGCAGTGAGACTAAAGGTGAGCCACAGCTGCTTGTGGGTACTGGTGTTCCCTTGGACAGAGTGATTAGGTTCATAGGTTCATACTAGGCTATCTGCCCAAGGGCATTTATAAGCCTAGCCCAGAGTTTTGTGGCTTTCGCCACCCCTTTACTATGCCCATTATTTTGCTGTGCCTCTGTCAAGCAGTGACACTGAGATAATCCCTGGGGTATATCTGCAATCTCCCATCCATTGGTCAAGATTTCTCTTGAACAAAGCCAGCGAGGTGCTCTGCCTCACATGTACCGGGATTTTGTTCCACAGCACAGGGAGTCTCTGGGTGATGAATCTGTCCCTCCAGCACGTCCTATTAATAACTGTGTCAAGGTTTAAGTCTCCTGCCCTTGTAGTTCTGAGGGATCTAGATTTTTTGAGGTGAAGCATGTTCATCAATTCTGGGTTGGACATGGCCTTGTATGTCAGGCACAGGTCACCTCTGAGCAGACGGTAAGCGACTGAATAGAGCTGGTGTTCCTTCAGTCGGGCAGCATAGGACATATTTTTGAGACCCTTTATCCTTTTGGTGAGGAACTTTTGGGGCCTTTCCAGTTGCTGCAGGTGTCGTGTCAGATACATTCCCAATGGGGCATTGTACTCAATCATTGGTCTGATGAGTGATGAGTACAGGGGGACAATGACCTCCCTTGATCTAGATGTGAATCCCTTCATGATCAGGTGGGCAATGTAGAAGGTCTTCCTAACTACTTTGGCAACGTGAGTGTCAAACGAAAGGTTACTGTCAACCTGGGTCCCCAGATCCCTGATAACCTCTTCTGTGCCTAGTGGGTTGCCGCCTATATGGTAGCTAGGGGTAAACTTGTTTTTTCCGAAGGGTATGACTATGCATTTTTTGGCGTTTAACTTTAGGCCATGGCTCTGGCACCAGTTATCTGTTTCTATAAGACCCTTCTGAAGGATATCTGTGTCAGATGTGTTCTCAACTATGGCGCCCAGTTTGCAGTCATCTGCAAATTTTGTCAGCCATAATCCTCCTGTGTTTGCTTGTACTTCTGAAAAGTAGATGCTGAACAGGAGTGGGCCCAGGACTGAGCCCTGTGGGACACCACTTGTGACAGGCTTTGAGTCTGACATGGCGCCAGCAACTCTGACCCTGTGGGTTCTGTCACTTAGCCAGTTTGCAACCCATCTTGTGACATGGGTTTACATTTAAGCTGATGAGTTTTTCAATGATACCTGAGTGGGATATTGTGTCAAAAGCCTTTGCCAGGTCAAGGTAGGCTGTGTGGACTGCCTTTCCCTCATCAATGGCCTTGGTGACTGTTTGAAAAAGTCAACCAAGTTTAAAAGGCATGATCTGCCTTTGACAAAGCCAAACTGGGTTGGATCCAAAGTCTGCAAGTCCCCTATGTCTTTATTTATGAGTTCCATTATGATCCTCTCCATAGCTTTGCAGATCAGGCTTGTCAAGCTGATGGGACGGTAATTTCCTGGGTCGGTGGAGGCACCGCCTTTGTGAAGTGGGACCACAGTTGCCGTACGCCACTCCTTGGGCACGTATCCTGAGGTGAGGCTAAGATTAAACAGCTGCCCTAACTGTGGGTTTAATTCCTCATTGAGTTCGTGGAGCACACAACCGGGGACACCATCTGGTCCCATGGATGCTGTGTTATTTGCCTTGGAGAGAGCAGTTCTCACCTGAGCGTTAGAGATGTTTGGGGGGCTACAATCCTCTGGTATAGATATCTCACCTTTTGGGGGGGAGGGGGGGGAGAAGTTTGCACTGAACCTGTCAGCCAGTATGTTGGCAATTTCTGTAGGTTCAGTAATTTTTACATCATTTTGAACTAATTCTGAGCATATCTGGGAGTTTCCTGGTTTCTAACATAGCTAAAGAAGGCCTTATGATTGTCTTTTGAGTCCTTAGCGACTTTTCTCTCAAAATTTGCCTTGGATGATTTTATGAGAGATCTTAGTTTTTTACTTATAATTATCAAAGGTGTCTTCCCTTTTAAGGATTTTGCTCTATCTTGTAGTAGCTTCCTCCTTTTGTTGTAGAGCTTGTTTATGGCTGGGGTCCACCAGACTGGACGCTTGCCTTTGGTACAAAGATTCTTTGTTTTGTTTGGGATTGCCTGATCCATGCAGTCCTGTAGGTGCTGGTAGAATGCATTTGTAAGTGATTCAGCGGCTTGAGTAATGGTTTCCGCAGGCTCGGGGGCCTTAAAAGAGACCACACCAGTCTTTAGAAGTGTGAAGTCGGCTTTTGAGAAGTTCTTCACTGTGGTATTTTCTATCTCAGGTGGGGGCGGGATGTGGACTTCCAGTGAGATTAGTTTATGATCTGATCTCACCAGTGAGGGGTATACTTCCGGTGTTGAACATTGTGACCCCATGTTCGTGATGATGAGATCTAGTATGTTTTCTCCTCTTGTGGGGATGGTGACTAGTTGTTCCATGGCATTTGAGTTTATGAACTCTAGGAACCTTTGGGCTAGAGTGTTGGGGCTTGAGTAGTGATCCCAGTCTATATTTGGGTAGTTGAAGTCACCTAGTATGATGGTGTTTGGAGATACATTTATCCCTTCCAGTGTTTTCAGGAAAGCGATGTGAAGTTCCTGAGATTGAGAGGGTGGCCTGTAACATGCTACAAATTGCAGAGCAGTCTTGCCTATGGTTAATTGCACCTGGATGGTCTCCGATGCATCGTGCATTGCCACCAACCTTGAGGTGTGGGTGTCCTTGATGAATATAGACACCCCCCCCTTTCTTGGTGTTGTCCGGATTTTGGGGCCGGAACGCATGATATGAGGTAAAACCTGATAGTGCCGGGGTGCTCTCGGAAGCCTTGAACCAGGTTTCAGTCACAGCACAGACATCGATGTTCTCCATACTGAGAAGGGCCTCAAGTGCGTGCATCTTGAGGTTGAGACTTCTGGCATTGAGCAGCATTACCCTTAGTTTTTTTCCTTTTTTGTGTTCTAGGGTGGTAGGTTTAGAATTTGAGCCTTGCCTAAAAAAGGCACTATGGGGGTGGCAAGAGCCTTTGCCAATATCCGGAAGCCCAGGGGTGACAGGTGCAAGCCGTCTCTTGTGAAGCAGCGTGGCTTGTCCAGCATGTCATCCCAGGCAGACAGACATTGGATCCCCTTTGAATGACACCAGAGTTTAAGCCAATTATTAAAGCTGATCATCTTGTCTCTGTACTGTGGCATCATTCTTGGTGAAGGTAGGATACTGCTCAAGATCAGGGTCATACCTGCCTGGGCTACATAATCAGAGAGCTCCTCTATGTCTCTTTTCATGTAGTCCAAGGAGGTAAGTCTCAGGTTGTTCACACCAGCGTGGACAATGACAGAGTCATACTTGTACCTGCTGTTGAGAGACCTGAGTGCTTGCGTTATGTGGAAGATTCTAGCGCCCGACAGGCAGCTTACTGTGACCTTCTCCTTACTCAATCTGGTGAGCGGGACATCAGTGTGTCTGACTATGGAGTCACCAATGACGAGTGTGTCTGGCATTGTGTTTGGCCTTAGGGGCTGTGACTGTTTGGCACACTGACTATGTGGTCTATGTGTTGCATGTGTTGTGTCCTGAGATGGCAGTTGTTTGGGTGTCTGCTTTGGAGGCCTCTGCTGTTTTGGTAGATTTTTGATCAGAGCCTCCGAGTATGTCTTTGTGTATTTATGTGTATGATTTGAAGTTGTGATAGTACTATGTGAGACTGGGTTTGTGGTGTTTGTGGTTACCTTCTCCTCCTGTCTGGTCTTGCCAGTCCTATGTTGAGAGAGCTCAGTCTCCAGTTTGGCTATATAGTTGCATCTCTCGCATGTATTTGTGTTTTGTGGGAGAAGGAGAGGGTTGTCCGTGTACATGAGACAATTGTAACATTGCCTCAATATTCCCAGATTCACCTGCTGAGTAGGAGAGAACACTAGCAACTGATCCCTCGACATGCTAGAAGGAATAGACAAAGACTTTAAAAAGACTCCGGGGGATGTGGGTGATCGAAAAGGGGTTTTTGGCTGGTGGGGTACTATGTATAATAAAAGTGCTATATCAAAGCAAAAAAATACTTTAGGAGCAAGTGCTAGGCTTTACAGATAGAGAATAGTCTACTTAAGGATCAAGTAGAGCTGAACTTTTTAGATATAGAATACACTGGTTTGATCAGCAGTACAGTTGAAGGAAGGCTGTTTTAAGGGAAAATTTGAAGAGTGGACTTTAGGTAGCCCGAATAGTTTAACCTTGATTAACCGCCGCTGCTCTCGTGTGCTCCTGTAGCAACTCCACGCTAAATCGGTATATAGAGTGGACTCCTGAGGCAGGGTTAGAGGGTGAGAGATGGCAAGGGCAGAGGTGAGTTGTGGTACCCAAGCTGACAGTAAGGCACCGCTGTCAGAGGATACCAGACTTCCTGTGGAAGGGGAGCTGGGAAGGGTTAACAAAAGACAGTTGAGCCAGGCTCAGCTCTCAGATCCTACATTACAAGGCCTGAGGGAAGTAGCTAGTAAGGCACCTGACTCACAGGGGAAGGGAGGAATGTGTATACTGGGACAAATGATTACGGTATATAGAGTGGACTCCTGAGGCAGGGTTAGAGGGTGAGAGAATACAGCAGTTGGCAGTGCCCAGAGCCTAACATCTGGTACTTCTAGCCATAGCCTATGTTATTTCATTTGCAGGTCATATGGGCATAAACCATACCAAGAGACATATTATGGAGAACTTTTATTGACCTGGGATTTCCAGAGATGTAACAGGGTACTGCAGGAACTGTGAGCAGTGCCAAAAAGTAGACAAAGCAGGAGACAAGGTCAAGGCTCCTTTGATGCCTTTGCCTGTGATTGACAAAACATTTCAGAGGGTAGCTATGGATACTGTGGGGCCTCTGAGTACCCCAAGTTCCACAGGGATGAAGTATATCCTAGTGGTAGTAGATTATGCTACCAGATACCCTGAGGCAGTGGCACTGTCCTTCATTGAGGCAGAAAAGGTGGCAAATGCTTTGTTAGAGGTTTTCAGCAGGGTAGGTAAATACTGACTGACAGACAGAGGTGCCAATTTCACATCAAACCTGCTACTTGTCTGTGGAAGCACAGTGGTGTGAAGCACCTAAAGACCATCCCCAGACTAATGGTCTTGTTGAAAGGTTAAACTCTACACTAAAGACCATGCTATGGGACATTTGCAGACCGGTTTAAGAGGGAGTGGGGCAAATATTTGCCCCATCTATTGTTTGCTTACAGAGAGGTGCCTCGGGAGTCCACAGGTTTTTCACCCTTTGAATTGCTGTATGGGCATATGGTGAGGTGACCTCTAGATTTGATTTGAGATGAGTAGGAGGGTGAGTGTGAATTCCACAAGAAGTTTGTTGTGGCATATGTCCTAAACCTCAGGACAGGGCTCGGGGAGCTCATGTGCTTGGTCCAGGAGAACCTGGCAAAAGCCCAACAGCACAAAAAGGCCTGGTATGAGAGGAATGCTTGAGCTAGAGAGTATGCTGTAGGGCAGCAGGTTATAGTTCTCATTCCTGTCAGACACAACAAGCTGCAGGCAGCTTGGGAGGGACCCTTCAAAGTGGTAAGAAAGGTCAGTGATGTTAACTATATGGCAGAACTGCAAGGAAGGAGGCAGGGGCACAAATTGTATCACGGTAACATGGTGAAACCTTACCATGATAGGAAGCCCTGGTGCTGAGTATTTGCAGTGGATGGCAGGGGAAGTCTGAAGGGGATCTGATGACTGATCTCAGTGAGGCTTGGACTGACACCTCTGTGGAAAGGGTAGCAATGTCCCAGCAACTATCCCCTACACAGGTTTGAGAAATCTGAGCAGTGTTATATGAGTTTGGGGATATGTTCACTGGGGAAATCAGGGTGTACCCACCTGGTGCAGCACCATGTGGATACAGGACCCCAAAGGCCTATTAAGCAGGACCCTTATAGGGTGTCTGAAAGGGTCAAACAGACTCTGAGGGAGGAGGTACAGTAAATGTTGTAACTAGGGGTAATCCAGGAGTCCTGCAGTCCCTGGGCATCCCCACTGCTGCTGGTACCAAAGAATGATGGCAGCACCAGGTTCTGTGTGGACTGCAGGAAATTAAATAGTCACACAGTCAGATGCCTACCCCATGCCTAGGACAGATGAAACCCTGGAGCAGCTGGGTGGGGCTAAGTATCTTACCACCACTGATATTACTAAGGGTTACTGGCAGGTGCCCTTGACTCCCAATGCAAAGAGAGGTCAGCTTTTGTGATGCCTTTCGGCTTGTATGAGTTCACGTAGATGCCCTCTGTGATGAAAAATGCCCCAGCGACTTTGCAGAGGCTGGTACAGCATATCATAGCAGGAGCTTTCACCCTTGCTTACCTGAATGATATTGCCATCTACATCCATTCCTAGCAAGAGCACCTTCAGTATGTCAGGGAGGTGCTGGGCAGACCAGACTACAGACGACAGGGTTGATCATTAAGCCCAGTAAATGTCAGGTGGGTATGGCAGAGGTCTCCTACCTGGGACATAGAGTGAGGAGTGGTAAGATCAGGCCAGAACCTTCCAAAGTGGAAGCCATCCAGGCATGGCCTGCCCCTGTTACAAAAAGCAGATGAGGGCATTCTTAGGGACAGCAGGGTACTACAACAAGTTTGCCCCCAATTATAGTAACATAGCTGCTCCCCTCACAGGCCTGACATGGAAAAATAAGCCGGATAAGTAGTGTGGACCACAGTATGTGAGCAGGCATTCCAGAAGCTTAAAGGAGCTTTGGGAGGACCCCCTGTGTTAGCCAGTCCAGATTACAGCAGAAAATGTGTTGTGCAGGTGGATACTTCAAACCAAGGGATGGAGGCTGTACTCAGCCAGGTTTCCACAGAGGGGGAACAGCACCCAGCAGTATATCTCAGTCATAGGCTCCAACTCAGGGAGGAATATTACGCAGCTGTAGAAAATTAATTTCTAGCCATAGTGTGGGCACTGCAGAATCTTCAGCCTTATCTGTATGAAAGGAAATTCACTGTAGTTACAGACCACAATTACTTAACATGGTTATATTGAGCCAGCCAGCAAAATGCTAAGTTACTAAGCTGGAACCTAGGGTTGCAGACATACAATATGATAGTGCAGCACTGCAGTGGGGTTAGCAATGTCAACACAGATGAACTCTCAAGACAGGGAATGGGGTAGTATATTCCCAGATAGGCTCAACCCACTCAAGCAGTGTTTCTCAAGGGTCACTTGAAAAACTAGCTTGAGTTTTTTTTTTTGGGGGTGTGTGTAACAAAAGGAGATACTGCCAGCCCAGCTAGCTGGAATTTTGTAAATAATTATATGTCATTTGTGGATATTAATATGATTTAGAAATGTAACAAAAAGGAGATACTGCCAACCCAGCTATCTGGAATTTTGTAAGTGGTTGTGTGTAATTTGTGAATATCAACATGATTCATATGCCAGTGTTACAAATGCATTAATACTGTATGTCATATTGTATAGACACGTGTTGAAGAGATATTTTTATTCATTATTGTAACTGTTTAATGGGGGAGACAAACAGAGGAGATTAACTTGCAAAACTTCAGAAGAATGGTTGAGGTTAAGTTACTTTGTAGCTGGGCCATAAACAAAATATGTTATCTCTCAGTTACAGTGCAGTAACAGACACAATGTCTAGAACTAGAAGTTTTTTGTATTGTCTTTAAATGGGGAGGGATGTAAATTATTTTACAACTTCCACCATTTGCCAAAAGATCTAAGAAGGGCTCTTGTTTATGTGTTTTCACAGGGAGATGCTAAATGCTGGTAGTTTCCAGCAATGGGGGTTAGCTTCAGAACTAAAGTCAGGTGACAAAAAGTGATGTTATCCTGCAAGCTAACTCAGCAGTAATATTTGATATTAATTTAAGATGTTTCTGAGATGGACAGACAGCGCATTTTGTATTTTGGGTTTGACCTGGCAGCATCAGCTGGGAAAACCCACTCACAACATCTGTCTTGTCTGGCTCTGTAAGTAAGTTAACTAGGGTACAGTAATTTCTTTTAGATTCAGTAAGGAATATAGTAAAATTAGTTTAGATGTCTTCTATATTTATTTGAGACTGTCGTACAATGTTGTTTTAAATATTTCCTGTGATTTTGAACTCTGAAGTTACTGTGAATACATACTTAGTATTGTATGTCTTGTTCTTTTATTATTTACTATTAGATATATTTAAACCTATCTTTATTTACTTATTTTATTTATTTAACATTTAGACTGCAGTGGTGGTGCTGCGGTAGCGTTGTCACCTCACAGTAAAACATTGTCCTGTTCGATTCTCAGATAGAGCGTCTTCTGTGTGGAGACATGCGTGAATGGGTGTACCTTCGTTGAAGGTTGTGCGTCAGGGCTGGCAATTCGGCACGTAAAAATCTACTGCCAATCATTAGCGGACCGGAGTTCCGCTGTGGCGATCCCTAACCGGGAAAAAGCCGAAAGACACAACAGCATGTATTTAACATTTGTTTACCGGGATAGTCTGACTGGGTTATTTGCCCATTTTCAGTGTAGGCCCAGGGAGAAAAGCTCCAAATGAATTACAGTAAAAGTACAATAAAGAGAATACAGTGAGAAAAAAAACAGTACAGAGAAACCACTTGGTTACATGTAGTAAACTATTATAATCTAATAAAAGCAAAAAATATATAATTATTGTTCAGACTAACTACATGTAGCAAACTATTACAATCTAATAAAGGCTAACAATATATAATTATTGTACATACTAACTAATCCAAGTAATAAATACAGACAGATATATATATATTGCTGCCAATATAACTTCTTGTAAGAACAAGTCAGTAGTAAACATCATATAAGGCAAAACAATGATTAATAGGTAAACTATATAAGTATACACTAGCCAGGGCTAGTGCAAGGGCACTGCCAGTTATTGGTTAGGTGGGTCCTGAGAAGTTGTTTGGACATGGTAGAGTTGGTAGTGTTGAGGATGTTCTTGGGAATGGCGTTCCACGCTTTGGAAATGTAATTAAAATATGGGGCAACTCTGAAGCTATTTTTAGATTTAGAGACTGTAAGTAGGGATTTGTCTGTGGATATTTGGGTTCTGAGATTAGATCACAGCTGGATGAGATTTTGGAGTGTAGGACAGTTTTCTGATTTGGTAATGAGTGGTTATTTGATGGAGACATATGAGATTGGGTAGTTCAAGTCACCTGAGTTGGTGGAGTGCTAGACAGTGGTGGGACCTATGTGGGAAGTTTGTGGCAAATTTGGCTATTTTATTATAGCATGCCTCCAACCTAGCTAAGTCTGATTATCTCAGGTGTGTAAAGACTGGTGAGGCATACAACAGGGTAGAGAGAAAATGAGTCATAGCAATGGCCTGCCTAGCGGAGTTGATAAGGAATTGCTTGGTCTTGCAGAGAGTGCTAAGTTTGATATGGGTCTTCTTGATAACTTCAGACATATGCTTGTCAGATCTAAGGTTACCATCAATAATGACATCTAAGAGTTTAGTTTGAGGTGTGGGTTCTATTTTGGTGTTATTTGCTGAGAAGACAGCAAAGGGTGTTTTTGGATTTTTGTTGGAGAAGAGAATTAATTTAGTTTTCTTGGGGTTCAATATAATCTATCTGTGAAGGATATTTGTGTTTTTTCTTGTAGCTAGGACAGGGAGGGGATAGCACATATTAGAGATGAATCATCTGCATATTGAATAGTGGTTGCCAGGTTGGTGGCAGTATGTAGGTTGTTGGTAAAGACAGTAAAGGGCAGTGGGCCTAAGACTGATCCTTGAGGGACCCCTGCTGACACTGTTAGGTGGGAGGATAGGTCATTTTGCCATTTGACAGCTTGGTGTTGATCTGTGAAATACCTTTAGAACCAAGATATAGCAGAGTGGGATAGGTTTAATGATGCAAGTTCATTTAACAATTTTTGATGCCACACTGTGTCAAACGACTTGGACGTGTCTAAAAAGATAGATGCTACTCGTTGACCATTGTTTTTTAGGTGATTAATAATGTCAGTGAAGCTTAGGAGGGGAGTAGTCGTACTATGGTTAGGCCTGAAACCATGATGGGAGTTAGTTAACAGTTTGTTATGGGTAAGGTAGCTCATAAGCTGAGTATGGATGCATTTTTTGAGGATTTTAGACAAGGGAGATGGAATAGCTATTGGTCTGTAGTTTAATTCAGTTGATACACCACCTTTGTGTAGATGATGGGATGATGTATAAGGTTTTCCAAAGTTTGGGAACATACTGTTCTTTGACCTATTGATCAATACAGATATAGGATAGGCAATGGAGTTCGCTGCTAACTTGAGGTTATGTGTTGGGTAGCTGGTCAGTTCTGAGGGTTGTTGGTTTTAATTTATGACAGTAGATGTTTGGATGGGGTCAAGGGAGAAGGCAGTGGAAATGACAGGGGATGGGATATATGGAGGAATGTAGGTTGTGTTATTTAAGAGAAACAGGATGGAATTTATAAAGAAAGAGTTAAACTGGGTGGCCAGTCTAAGAAAGAGTTAAACTGGGTGGCCAGACTATCTGTGGTGTTGGAGGTGGTGGGAGGTGCAGTTGAGGACTGTCCAGGTTGAAGAAGTTTTTTAATATTACTCCAGAATTTTTGTGGATTATTATGATTGATGTTTTGAATTTGAGTATAGTATGTTCTCTTATCCTTTTTAATTTGGGCTTTGGCTTTGTTTCTTAAGTGGCAATAGGTTTCAAGAGAGTTTTGGGTTTTGTTACTGTGACAGAGGGTTCAAGACTTGTCTCTGTCTTTGAGTAGTATTTAGTTTTGTTAGTCAGCTATGGGGTATAATTAGCCTTTTCACATTTTTTTCTAATTGGAGCTAGCATGTTTAGAATTTCAAGGAACTTTGTATTGAAATATTCTACAGCAGGAGCATCAAGGTTGAGTAGAGATAATGGGGACTAATCACAGTGTTGTAGTAGAGAGTTAGAGGTGGCTGTGGAAAAGTGTTTATTGCTTCTAATTTCTCTATATATTGTAGATTTGGGGATGTCTGCTCTGTGCCTGACTAAGAAGGTGGGTAAGTGGTCACTTAGGCTGTCAGGAAGACAGCCTGAGTGAGAGACTAGAGAAGGTTTTTAGTTAGTGTCCAGTCGAGAATAGTTTTTTACTATTCTAGTAGTTGTGTTTATAATCTGGTAGTATCCATATATGTTGATGAGGTTATTGGGCAGGTGTGCAAATCAGTATTAAAATCACCCATAATTATAGTCACCTGGTTGAAAGAGATGACCAGGGGAATAGTTCTTCAATGGTGGCGAGGTTACCAGGGGGATAGAGACTGATATTACTGTTATGTGTTTATTTGGGTTTATTTCGAGTTGAGAGATTAGTATTTCACTATTATAGTCTGGGAGGGCTGGTTGGATTATTTGGATGTTGAATGAGTCTTTATATAGCATTGCTTCCCCTCCTCCCCATTTCTTATGTCTGTCAGCTCTGTGGATGTTTAAGCCAAGGGGGATTATTTCATTGTCATTAATTTGAGGTTTAAGCCATGTTTCTGTTTCTATGTCAGGTGAGTAAAGGGAGATAGTTGTGTGGAGTTCATGGACTTTATTTACTACGCTTATTACATTAATGTTAAGGATTAGTAAACTAGGAGCAGTAAGTCTGAGGTTTGCAATTTGCATTGGACTGGAGGAGTGTGGTAGGTCTGTTGTTTGCTGAGGTGGATAAGGGCCAGGGTTTGGGTGTATGTCTCCACTTAGTTTTAACTGTGTTTTTTGTGAGGGAGTAGGAGTGGTAGTTTAGGTGCAAGTTTAAGAGCCAGATTTTGAGTGTTTGGTAAGGAGACATATCTTTAAGAGAATATTTCTGTATTGATTAGTTTGAAAAGTCCAGGAGCTACGAGGATATTGAATGTGGAGATATGGGGTTGATAGGGGATGTATATTGTGACATTATATTCTTGTGATAAGAGGTAAGATGGAGGGTAAAAGAGATTAAAAGGACAATGACAATTTGAAGAGAGCATAGTGGAAAAATGAGGAGAAAGTGAGGGTGGGGGTGATTATAGATATTGTACTTTTATATGATTAGGCTGTTGGAAGGTAGTGGGGTATGTGAATGAGATGGTATTGTGGAGGCTAGTGGGTTGGCTTGTGGCTGATATTTATGGGACATATTTAAGCTCTTAAAGTACTTGCATATCTATTTGGTGACGCTGTGAAGGCCACTCCTAACAGCCTTGCTCTTGGTCAAACTACTATTTGGATTAATAGTAACATTACACAGTAAGATTGGACACCCTTTGTTAAGGGTCTTAAAGTAGCTGATAAGGAGTGACTGGTGGCAGGTGAAAGTACCTTATAGTCTGGGCAGAAGGCGGCATAGCTAGTAAACCTGTGCCAGCCTTTCCCAGGGGTGTGTGTGTGTGTATGTGTGTGTCTGTGTGTAAATCAAGTCTCAAATTGTGAGTGTGTGTGTGTGTGTGTGTGTGTGTGTGTGTGTGTGTGTGCGCGTGTGTGTGTGTGTGTGTGTGTGTGTGTGTGTGTGTGTGTGTGTGTGTGTGTGTGTGTGTGTGTGTGTCAGCTACTTGAGCAGGGACACGAAGCACTGATTGGACAGAGAGGGTGCAGGAGGTCTTGGCTTGGTCACTCAGCTGAGATGTGAACTCTATAGCTGTGCCAGTGGGGAGTCTTATTGGGGATCTGGAGAAAGAGGGAAAAAACAGCCCCAGCCTCAGACTGACTGTGGTCTCTGTGTGGTCTTAAGGGAAATTGCACTTTACTGTGTGTGTACTTGTCATCCTCCCAGTATGTCCCCCACTACTGTAGTGGTGAAGACTGAGGCTCCTTGATTACTGGTCAGTGGTGGGGTGTCATACCCTGTATGTCAGGCATAGATCTCCCCTCAAAAGCCTGTAGGAGACCGAATACAGGGATAGACCCTTAAGGCAGTCTGCATAGGACATTTTACTTAAGCCCTGTATTCTTTTAATGAGGAACCTCTGTGGACATTCCAATTGTTGGAATTGCCTGGTTAGGTACATACCAAAGGGGGCACTGTACTCAATGATAGATCTGATGAATGCTGAATATAGTGGAACAATGACTTCCTTGGACTTAGATGCCATACCTTTGCTGCGTAACATAGAATGATTTCCTCAGTACCGTAGACACACGATGGTCAAAGGCTAGATTACTATCTATGTGTGTCCCTAAGTCCCTGACTATTGGGTCAGCTATAAGGGGTGTGTTGTCAATATGATAGTTACCAAGGGTGGATGACTTCCCAAAGGATACTATTATGCATTTCTTGGCATTTAGTGTTAGTCCATGGCTCTGACACCAGTTGCTTGTCTGTGTCAGCCCCTCCTGGACAACACTTGTGTCAGTGTGGGATTCCATGACAGCTCCTAATTTGCAATCATCTACAAATTTAGTCAGCCAGAGACCACTGACATTGGCCTTGACTTCAGAGAAGTAAATGCCAAAAAAGAGAGGTCCAAGTACTGATCCCTCAGGGACTTCACTTGTGACTGTTCTTTTTGTAGAGGTGGACTCCCCATTTCTAACTTCCTGGGTCCTGCCTGTGAGCCAGTTGGCTATCCACTGGGTGACATACGAGTTTGTACCTAACCTCTTGAGTTTGCCAACAATGTCTGAGTGGGGTATTGTGTCAAATGCCTTAGCCAGGCCAAGGTAGGCAGTGTGAACCATTTTGCCCTCATCCACTGCTTTGGTGACCTTCTCAAAGAAGTCCACCAGGATGAGTAGGCATGATCTGCCCTTGACGAAACCAAACTTGGTTGGTCCAATGCCTGGAGGTTTACTATATCATTACTGATAATTTCCATGATAATTCTTTCAATGGCTTTACATATAAGACTAGTGAGACTTAGGGATCTGTAGTTTCCAGAGTCTGTAGATGGCCCACCTTTGTGCAGAAGGATGACTGCTGCTGTTCTCCATTCATGAGGCATGAAGCCTGTTTGGAGGTTATAGTTAAACAGCAATTCCAGAGGCCCTGATAGGTCATGTTTCATGCTATTTAGAAGGCATCCTGGGATATTGTCTGGGCCCATTGATACAGTGTTCTTGGCCTTAGAGAGCGCATTAAGGACCTGTTCCCTAGTGATAGCAGGGAGAGTTATATTTGATGGTATTTCTTGGGGGAAGGTTGAGGGGGAGAGAGAGGTAAAGTTAGAGCTGAATTTATTGGCCAGTAGGTTTGCTATATGTTCTGGCTCAGTATAGGTGCCTCCATTTACAATGAGCTCTACACACAATTCATAGGTTCATAGGTTCATACTAGGCTATCTGCCCTAGGGCATTTATTAGCCTAGCCAGAATGTGTTTGGCTTTTGCCACCCATTTTCAATTAATTTTGCTATGCCCTGTTTTGAGGTTAGTATACTGTGCCTCTGTCTAACAGTGACACAGAAGTGATACCCGGGGTAAACCTACGATCTCCCATCCACTCATCAAGATTCCTCTTGAAGAGAGTCAGTGAGGGACTCTGCCTAACCTGGACTGGGATTTTATTCCAGAGTGAAGGGAGCCTCTGGGTTATGAATCTGTCCCTCCAGCATGTCCTATTTATTTCAGTGCTGAGGTTCAAGTCTCTCGAGCGCGTAGCTCGATGGGATTTGGATTTTCTGAGGTGCAGCATGTCCATTAATTCCGGGTTGGACATGGATTTATACATCAGGCACAGATCGCCTCTGAACAGGCGGTATGCCATAAGTAGAGCTGGAGTTTCTTTAACCGGGCAGCATATGGCATCTGTTTGAGCCCTTTGATCCTCTTGGTGAGATACTTTTGGGGTCTTTCCAGTTGCTGCAGGTGTCTGGTAAGGTACATCCCAAAAGGAGCATTGTACTCAATTATGGACCTGATGAGGGATGAGTAAAGAGGCACGATGACCTCCCCTGATCTAGATGTGAATCCCTTCATGATTAGGTGGGCTATATAAAATGTTTTTCTAACCACTTTGGCCACGTGGTTGTCAAATGAGAGATTGCTATCAACTTGGATCCCCAGGTCCCTTATTACTTCTTCTGTACTTAACGGATTACCACCTATGTGGTAATTTGTGGGCACTTTGTTTTTGCCAAAGGGGATCACTATACACTTTTTGGCGTTTAGCTTGAGGCCATGGCTCTGGCACCAGTTGTCTGTTTCTATGAGGCCCTTTTGGAGGATGCTTGTGTCGGCTGGAGAGTCAATTATGGTGCCCAGTTTGCAGTCATCTGCGAACTTTGTCAGCCACAGTCCTACCGTGTTGGCCTGTACCTCCGAGAAATATATACCGAACAAGAGAGGTCCCAGGACTGAGCCTTGTGGGACGCCACTTGTAACTGGTTTGGAGTCTGACATGGCTCCAGCAATTCTAACCATGTGGGTTCTGTCCTTGAGCCAGTTTGCAACCCATCTAGTGACATAGGGGTTTATATTTAAGCCGGTGAGCTTATCTATAATGCCCGAGTGGGGTATTGTATCGAAGGCTTTTGCAAGGTCCAGGTAGGCTGTGTGGACCACCTTCCCCTCGTCAATGGCCTTGGTGACTGTTTCAAAGAAATCCACCAGGTTTAAGAGGCAGGATCTGCCCTTAACAAAGCCAAACTGGGTAGGATCCAGTGTCTGTAGGTCCCCAATATCTTTATTTATGAGGTCCATGATGATCCTTTCCATAGCTTTGCAGACCAAGCTAGTCAGGCTTATGGGGCGATAGTTTCCAGGATCTGTTGAGGCACCACCTTTGTGGAGAGGGACCACTGTTGCTGTACGCCACTCTTTGGGTACATATCCTGTAGTAAGGCTGACATTGAACAGTAGTTTTATGTTTGGGTTTAGCTCTTCTTGGAGTTCATGTAGGACGCAGCCTGGGACACTGTCTGGTCCTATTGATGCTGTGTTTTTTGCTTTGGAGAGGGCGGCTCTTACCTGAGCATCTGAGATGTCAGGGGGGCAGCACTCTGCTGGGATAGATATTTGCCCTTTTGATGGGGGGGGGGAGTTTGCGCTGAACCTGTCAGCTAGGATGTTGGCAATTGTGTATTGCCTTTGAAATTGTGGGCATAGCTAAAGAATGCCTTGTGGTTGCTCTTGGCCTGGGAGGCCAATGTTGCCTCAAATTGGCTTTGGTAGACTTTATTTTTCCTCTGAGTTGTTTGTTTAGTTTGATGAGAGTGCTTTTGTCCTGCTGGGTGCTGCACCTCCTAATTTTTGTCATGGTTTCTTCCTTCTGTTATACAGCTTATTGATTTTATGATTCTACCAGGGTGGCTTTTTTGAATTAGTTCTGTACTTCTTGGTGGGTAAAGCTACCTATATGCAGCTATTAACATACTTGTACAGGGTTTCTGTGAACAGTTCTGCATAGGCAGCAGTGTCCTCAGGATTTATGGGGGCTTCACATTTTTCCAGGTTATCACTTAATAGCAGGAGGGTAGCCTTAGAGTAGTTCTTGAATATTCCAGGTTTAGCTGAGGGTTCAGGTTTTATTTTTACTTCAAAGGAGACCATTTTGTGGTCTGACCTTACCAGCGCAGACATTACAGTAGGGGTTGTGCAGCACATGTAAGGATTAATCCCTATATGGGAGAGTTTCTCAACTATGCCAGAGTGAGAGAATTGTGTTGAAAATCTTGGCAAGGTCGAGATACACTGTGTGTGTGTGCAATGTCTTACCTTCGTCCATGGCTTTGGTGACATTCTCAAAGAAGTCTACCAGGTTTAATAAGCATGACATATCTTTAAAGAAGCCAAACTGGGTTATGTCCAGCGTTTGGAGGTCACCAATGCCCTTGTTGATAAGGTACATGATAATTCTTTCCATGGCCTTGCAGATGAGGCTAGTTAGACTTATGGGTCTATAGTTCCAAGGGTCAGTTCATGGGCCATCTTTGTGGAGGGGATTACTGTTGCTGTTTTCCATTCAGCAGGATCATAGCCAATTCTCAAGCTATGAGTAAACAGAATGCTAAGTGGGTCTGATAGGTCTTGTTTAGTAAACAACCTGGGATATTATCTGGTCCCACTGAGGCTGTGTTTTTGGCCTTGGTGAGTGCAGAGATGACCTGTTCTCTAGAGATACTAGGCAGAGGGTTGGTGTCATGTATGCTTTGGAATATGGTAGGTGGAAACAGGTGATGGGGTGAAGTTTGTGCTGAATCTGTCAGCTAGCAGGTAGGCGATATCTTCCGGTGTAGTATGAGTGATCCCATCTACAACCAGTTCAGCACATAGGTGAACATTCCCTTTTGGACTACAGATGTAGTTAAAGGACACTTTATGATTATCCTTGGCTAGAGATGTGATTTTAGCTTGGTAATTTGCTTTAGAAAACTTTACATGATTTCTGATTTTCTTGTTTAGGCTTAGGAGGGAGCTGTTTCTCTGCAGAGCGATATCTCTCTTGCTTTTGGACAACAGTTTCTTCCTCTTGTTATATAATCTCTTTATACTTGAAGTCTACCCACTGTGGCTTGTTTTTATGGGAAGACCTGGTTTTGATCCAGTCAGGTACAGCATAGTTTAAGCAGTTGCTTAAGTGTTTGTACAGGGCATTTGCGTACACTTCTGCATAGTGATCACTGATGTCTGCATCTGTGGGTGGTATGAAGCTTTTTATACCATCACTTAGCAGGCTGTAGTTAGCTTAGCTTTGGTAAAGGTTTTTATAATTTTTGTTCACGTGAGGTTGTCAGTTCCAGTAGTTATTTCAAACAAGACTGATTTGTGGTCTGATCTAACCAGGGAGGGAGGGCATCACGCACGGGGAAGTACAGTGATCCCCCTTGTTGGTGAGTACTATGTCCAGAACATTAGCACCCCTTAGTGGGGATGCAGACCATCTGTTCCAGGGCATTTGTGTTAACAAAGTCCAGGAACCTCTGGGTGAGTGCGTTTTTTGCTCGTGTATGTCTCCCAGTCTATGGAAAGATAGTTGCAATTTCCTATGACAATGGTGTTGGGCTGTATGGCAGTGTGCTTATCTGGGTTCATGGTGGGGGATCTACAGCTAGCTATGATGTGATATGGTATTTTCCCAATAGCTAATTGGATTAGTTCAAAAGAATCACACTGTTTGAGTCCTGCTCAAGCTCTCTGATACACAACCCAGCAGTGTCAGAATGACTCTGTGTTGACTGTGCATATATAGTGGGTACTAGTATGGCCACTACCACCATATCTGTGTGGCTGGTACAATGGCCTGGGAGAAGAAAGCATCATCTTGGTTTGTCCCATTGGAGTGGGGATAAGCAAACCCAATCAAGGTGCCAGGACAAGTTGGAAAATCCCCTCCGTTAGCGGTAGTGGCCAATGTAAGCACTAAGCTAACCCTCAAGGATGTCAATACAAAGTAAATCACTGATACATATGAGTAATATTCCATGTAGACAACATAATATGCACACATAGAAGAACAGCCCTTCATCCAAGCATCATCCACCTAATGAATTGCAGGTCAGCTGCTCTATTACTGACAGCTCTGCAATACACGCATATGGGTGAAACATGTTATAAACTCCTTTACAGTGCAAAGAAACACACACACACACACACACACACACACACACACACACACACACACACACACACACACACACACACACACACACACACACACACACACACACTCAGACACATGCTACATGGTATGCAACTATATTCTGCATACCTGGCCTGGCATCATCAAACGAGGAACAGGATATCAAAACTGGACCAGGGACATAAGTCATTATCAACAGGAAAGGGGCTCCTATGAAAACATGAATATTAATATGAACATCATCTACTCTACCTGCATGTGGGTGGTAACAGTGAAATCAAGTTTACCACAGAGGGTCTTGTGGTTGAAACCATGGCCATCCAAGTATAACAGGAAGTCTTTTGTCTTACTTAGACAGGTTTGGAGGTCTGCCACCAACCAAGGCATACAGAATAGTCTCACTTTTTGTTGAACTTATCTGTGACTGATCATACATATCCATGACTCATGAATGGCAGGCCTGCATGACAAGGCAATGGTCACCATTAGAATTCACTTTCTGGACAATATCCTCATGAAGGTGATTGTAATGGCCATGCTCGCTACTACTGATCCAGGCCATGCCATAATACCTTAATATTTTTATAGTGCCACATTGTCAGTTGCAGTGAAAATGTGTACTGCAGTCATGGTTTGACCATAATAACCTAGTAGGCATCATTGTTACTAATATAAATAACAAATATGGTTTATTTGAAATATAAAGGAAAACAAAAAAAAGTTTCTTTTGATAACATTTGAACGGCGCAGTTCTCAACAAGCTGTATGCACCCTGAATGAGTTTTATTCAGTTGAATCATTGGAATATGTATTTCATTGGCTTTTAACCTGATTTTATGGTGCTTTTAATGTCATTGGTTATCATTTGCTTCTTAGAATTTACTGGTGACTATATCTCACTGTGAATATGTTTATCTTTGTATATTTTTGTATATATATTCTTTGAGTTGACAGTGATAGGATGTTCAGTGACATTCTGTATTTCAACAGTAAGTGAGACGAATGAAGGGTGGGGTTACTTGTGGTATTTAATTATTTAATCATTTGTCTAATTAGTTAAGCACAGCAAAGATAGGGCACTACTAGTCATGTGCTGTTCCTACATGAGTATTTTAGTGTGTGCTTTTACATTTAGTGTGTTTTTGTGTCTGAAGAAGTCTGGACTGTGCCCGGATGATAAATGTGTTTATTAAAAAAGCAGCTTAACACATCTACAGTTTGCAGCTTCCTTTTTCTTCTACCGGACTTTTTTTTTTTTTGAGTTTTAGTAGTTTGAAGAGTTTTCTTTGTTTCGCCTGTTTGTCATGGCGTCGGGTAGTGAGTTAAGTCCGAGGCTGTTTTCCCAAGTGGTTGCTAATGGTGAGAGTATCAGCCTCACTGCATTGATTGAAGTACTAACCCAAAAGGTGGATAACTTAGCTTCAAGAATGGAAGTCTTAGATAACAGCTGCAAGGATACCCACCTAGGTAATGAGCAAGGTGTCAGTCCAACTGAATAACTGCGGGTCTGGACAGGCCACCTTTGGTCTGGGTCCACAAGCTTTACTGAATTCTACTATGAGCCGACCACTGAATCAGATGGAGGTGACAAATGAACCTAGCAACAGTAATTCGACCTCGGGGCTTAATGAGGTCCCCGCCTTTAACGAATGGGTCAATGGAATTGGCACATTTTCCTTTGAGAGTCCCGAGATTGAAAGGGATCTACCGGCTGGAGGTTGTTTGTTGAATCAAGGTTCACAAGAAACTAAGCAATAAATTGAACACATTAGACCTTAAGTTGGTGAAAGTGAAGAAAAAAAAAGTTATGTACTTACCATAACATTCCATGTGAGTTGTTTATCTCGCCATTATTCTCACTGATGGGTTCGGAGCCGATCCTCGGCTCCGACATGGCCGATAGCAAAGCTCAAGGTTTGCCAGTAGCTCGAGACCAAGCCCCTTATCCCACAATGCACTGCTGGAATTACCTCAGATCTTGTTTGCTGCGAGTATATATACACCTAATTTATTTGTGTAAGGAAGCACTTCCCGAAGGGAAGAAGTACTGAATAACCAGGATGGTACTAGCCTCTAAGTCAACTGTCAGCCAGGAGGGGGAAGGAGGGAGGGGCATGAGAATAAAGGCGAGATAAACAACTCACATGGAACGTTATGGTAAGTACATAACTTCTTTAGGTGAAGTTGTTAAATCTCGCCGTTTGGTCTCACTGATGGGTAGCGTCCTTAGCACCCTCAATCTTGGGTGGTTCATGGAAGTACGTTTTTCAGAACCGTGGGACCAAAGGAAGACCTGCCCCTGGAAGCCTTATCTACTTTGTAGTGAGAGATAAAGGTATGAGGCTTAGACCAAGTGGCTGCAGCACAAATATTGTCAAGGGGCAATTTGGCTTGAAATGCAGAAGATGTAGAAACAGCTCTGGTAGAATGAGCCTTAGGTTTGTGTGTCAACGGCATGCTTGCATTCGCATAAACAAAGGATATACAATCTGATAACCATTTGGATAGAGTTATTTAGCCACTGGATTACCTTTTCTGGCATCTGAAAAGGATACAAAAAGTTGATCTGATTTTCTAATATCCTTAGGTCTGTCAAGATAAAATCTGAGTTGTCTGTGAACATCAAGTTTATGCAGCATGTACTCCAATTTGTTGGAATGGTTGGGAAAAAAGACTAGCAACTCAATGACCTGATTGATATTAGACTCGGAACAGACTTTAGGCAAATATGAGGGGTTTGTTCTGAGAGATACTCTGTCAGCATGGAAAATCATGTAAGGAGGTCTGATAGACAATGCTTGAAGTTCTGACACTCTGCGGGCAGAAATGATGGCTATTAAAAATATAGTCTTCCAGGACAAATACTTGAGATCATAAGAAGATGCTGGTTCGAAAGGGGGAAGAATAATTTGAGACAGCATGAAATTTAAATTCCAGGGAGAATAAGGGATTTTGACAGGAGGTCTCATGTGAAAGGCACCCTTAAGAAAGGCCTTAGATAACTTATGGCCTATAACATTCAACCCATCTAATCCAAGGTGGAAGTTTGATATGGCGGCTAACTGGACTCGAATTATGGCAGCTGCTGCTCCTTCTTTAAAAATCTCTGTCAAAAATTCTAAAATGGACGATAGAGTAGCTCGGAAAGGGTCTATTCTCTGTGCATTGGCCCAAATTGAGAACCTGTTCCACTTACTGCGGTATAGTTTCCTGGTGGATGGCTTGTGAGAAGACAAAAGGATTTGTCTTGTATCATCTGAGAGCGAATGAAGCCTGGCAATTAGGGGAAGTGGATTAGCCAAGCAGTCAGCTCTAGGGACTGCAGTGAAGGATGGAGGTCCCCTGACGGGTGTGTCAGAAGGTCCGGAACTGGGTCCAGGATCCATGGATCCTCCAGCAGATGATGGTGAAGGAAGGGAAACCAAATCTGTTGAGGCCAGTAGGAAGCTATGAGGATAACTATCCTTCCCAGTGACTTTTTTCTCTGTAAAACCTTGGGTATCAAAGGAATTGGTGGGAATGCATATAGGAGACCCGGAGGTGGATGTCCTAGAGGTGGTATTAGGGCAAAGTAGCTTCTGCATTTGGTATTGATGTGACTGGCAAAGAGGCCGCAGCAAGGCTGGCCCCATTTGTGGAAAATCAGATCTGCAACTCATTGGTTGAGAGACCACTCATGAGGCAACAGTATTGCCTGCTTAGTTTGTCTGCTATCACATTGGATTTCCCCAGGATGTGCTTTGCTATCAGAAAATGGTGGGACGACACAGCCCATTGCCATACCCTGAGTGCTTCTCAACAAAAGGGATAAGACTTGGTTCTGCCTTGTTTGTTCAAGTACTAGACCACTGACATGTTGTCCGTCTGATTTGCAATTGTCCCCAGAGGAAGAGAGTCCTGAAAATACTGCAATGCCAGAAGTACCGCTCTCAACTCCAGAACATTGATATGCAGATGTGACTCTTGATCCATCCATGTGCCTTGGGCAGTCTTTCCCTGAAAATGCCCACCCCCACCCTATCAGGGAAGTGTCCGTGGTCACAGTGGCTACTGAGAGGGAGAACAAAGGGTCTTCCGATTGTGACATGAAGAGACGTCAACCACCACCGAAGGTCTGTCTTGCAAGAATTTGTGATGAGAGTCATGTGGTGCATCGGTAGCTTTTGGTAAGACCACTGAACGAAGAGGAGCCATTGAAGGATTCGCATATGCATCCTTGCAAGTGGTACAGCCAGGAATGCTGCCGCCATCAAACCTAGCACCTTCAAGACCTCTGCTGCTGTAGCTTTGTTCTTTGACTCCAGTGAGTTGACGTGTTGGTGAAGAAGTGAGACTCTTTCGATTGGAAGACGTAGAGTGGTGGTTGAGGTATCTAACTCTGCTCCTATAAAAACGGTATGTTGCAATGGTGATAAGGCAGACTTTTTGAAGTTGATTGTAATGCCTAATTGATGGCAGAGTGTAAGAGTATATTGTGTTGCCTGAGTCAATTGATGCCTGGTGGTAGTGGTGAGGAGCCAATCGTGTAGGTATGGAAACACCTGGAATCCTAGACGTCTCATGTGAGCCATGACCACTGCCATGCATTTGGTGAACACTCTGTGGGCTGTAGTGAGACCAAAGGGCAGGGCTCGAAACTGGTAATGATTGGCTCCCAGCCGGAAATGCAGGTGATCCCTGGAGCATCTGTTCATCTTTATGTGATAGTATGCATCCTTGAGATCTATGGAGCACATCCAATCGCCTTTCCCTAGGAAGGGAAGAATGGACTGAAGCGTGACCATTCAGGACTTCTCTTTCTTTACGAATTGGGTGAGTCTGCTGAGGTCCAAGATAGGTCTCCAGTCCCCTGTTTTCTTTGGTACCAAAAAGAATCTTGAGTAAGTTCCGAATCCAACTTGGTCTGCTGGGACTGGTTGGATGACTCTTTTTCTAGCAATTTGTGGACCTCTACAGTTGCTTGCTCCCTAAGACTGGGTGGCACATCTGGGATTCTGTTTACAGGAGTGGGCGGGGAGGAGAACGGAATGAAATATCCTCTGGAAATTATGCTTTGTACCCATGTATCTGATGTTATGTTTAGCCAGGCTCCTAGGTGCAAAGATAAGCGACCCCCGACTGCCTCCAGAGCTGGACAGCCGGGCCTTCATTCAGGAGCGCTGGTAGGGCTGAGCAGAGAACTGGCCTCTGTCAATGCCTGAACTAGTGGCTCTACTTGAACCATCAGATGCATGGACAAGTTTACCACTGAGGTTAGGGTAGCGAGCTGTGTGTTGACCTTGTCTGCAACCCCTGCAGCTACCACACCCTGAAGAGTATTGCCTAGCTCTTTCAGGAGATCTCTTTGTAATCTGGTGAAATGGGTTAAGTAGTTCAGCGATCGCAGGGAAAAAGTCACTGAACTAAACATGTGTTTCCCATATCTATCCATGATCCTAGAATCTCTTTTAGGAGGATGGATAGATGTGGATGTTTCAGACACTTCCTTTTTGGTGGCTGCAGCTACCAACATGGCATCAACAGGCACTCCTTTGGTTAAAAAGGCTTTGTCCACAGGGGCAGATATGAACTTGTTTGGCTTCCGAGGGACAGGTTCCATGGACTCCGGTAACTCCCACGCCTTACGAGAGATCAGCTCCATGAGCTCATCATAAGGCGGAGACACCCAAGAAGTGGAAGGTTGAGACCCAAAAGCCTTCAAGAGTACTGACCTGTCCTCAGTAGAAGTTTTGGACTGTCAACCACCCCTCTGATTCAGGATCTCCAATATCTCCGCAAAGGAGATATCCTCAAAGGGGGATCGAGGGGACCCTTCTGACTCATCCAAGTCAGTGTTGGATGTCAAAGACTCCTGTGAGGAGTCTAAGTGCCTCCTCTTGCACAGTCTCTTCCTGGGTACCTCCTCAGTGGGGGGATCTGGGGAGGTCTCAGAAGAACAGGGGGTGCCCTGTGGGGCTACTTGAGGCTTAGGGTCTCTACGCTTGGGGGGACCGGTAGACAGAGAAGCGGACAGGTACTTGAGGGGAGAAGGAAGTCAGAACCAATGCTGACGAAGTCTTGGGAGACAGAACTCTCCTCATAGCATCGAAAGCACCATGGCTCTGACGAGAAGGAGTAGACGGCGCCAAAGGGACCATCTGATCCTCCTGCACCGAAACCATAGGCTCCGAGCCTGAGGTAGGAGCCAAGCTCATCCAAGCCAAAGTGCTGAGAGGAAGAGTCGGCACCGACAAATCGGTCCAACTATCCTCCCTGGACCCGACATGAGAGTGTTGGCTCCTAGCGTTCTGGGTCGGCACCAAGGACGTCCGAGTAGAAGGAACCGATGACACCGGTGCGGGTCTTAGTTCCATGGGTTCGACAAGCATCGGCTCGGGCTTCTTTGGCTCCGAGAGACCAGTACGGCTCAGAGGATGAGTCGTCAAGTCCGGTTGAATGGTCTTTGGCTCCGATGAGGGGGTTGGAGCTGACAACAATTTAGCAAGTCCTGGTACCCTTAGAAGCTTCTGTACTAGCTGATCCATGTCCATATCTGAGAGGCTGACTTCGAGGTGTGCACCGAAGGTGCTGACTGGAGCAGAGGAGATGAGGGAACCTCAGAGTCCGGCTCCAAGACTGGAAGTTGGCTTTGAACCAAAGGGACAGTCGGTTCCAAAGACTGTGGAACCGAAGACCCTGTGCCCTCTATTCTTTTAGACTTCTTAGAAAGTTTAGAGTCTCCAGAAGATTTGGATGTTTTTGAGAAAGTGCTAGCACCATCCTGGCTAACCAATGCCTCAGAAAAAGGATGCTGTAGCAACCCCCTATCAACCAGCTTCCTCCTTCTCTCTAAGAGCACCCTAGAGGAAAAGGAGTGGCAAATACTGCAGGATTCTTGGAGGTGTTTAGCTCCCAGACAGTACACACATTGGATATCTCCATCCGTGACGGACATTTTCTGTCCACAATCTGGACATTTCTTAAACCCCGATTTAGGGTGAGACTTCTCTCTCTCATCAGACATATTAAGAGACACACACACACACACACACACACACACACACACACACACACACACACACACACACACACACACACACACACACACACAAAATTAGCCTAAGGTTAAATACAGGGCTAAGTAAACCCATTGTAAAACACACAAGTAATGGAAATTTTAAATAGGGCTAAGAAAAGGCCCAACACTAATGAAACACACACAAAATTAGCCTAAGGTTAAATACAGGGCTAACTAACTCACTCTAAAACACTCAAGTAGGGAAAATTTAAATAGGGCTAAGAAAAGGCCCAACACTAAGAAACAAACTAAGACAACACACTTATTTGAATTATAAAATTATCAACTATATCACGCACACACACTAATGAATAACACTCAGTAATGGAAAGACTGTGGTGGTGGTGCTGCGGTAGCATTGTCGCCTCAGTATGACGCTGTCTGGTTCGATTCTCAGCTAGAGCGTCTCCTATGTGGGGACATGCATGAATGGGCGTACCTTCTTTGAAGGTTGTGCATCAGGGCTGGCAGCTTGGCATGTAAAAATCTACTGTCAAGCATTAGCGGACCGGAGCTCCACTGTGGCGACCCCTAACTGGGAAAAGCCGAAAGACAGAACAATGGAAAAAAGGTTTTTAAAACTTGCGATTTTCTCAGAATGGTCTGAGCTAACTGGATCACCGAGATCTCTCTTGCCATGGCAAACTAGATCTAAGGTAATTCCAGCAGTGCATTGTGGGATAAGGGGCTTGGTCTCAAGCTACTGGCAAACCTTGAGTTTTGCTATCGGCCGTGTCAGCTCCGAACCCATCAGTGAGAATAAACGTCAAGATTTAACAACTTCACATCTTCAATTAGAAATTCAATACTTCAAGGAATGTCTATAGCAACGCTTAGTCCCCAAGGGACTTAGGAAAACGCAGTATCCAACAGGGTTGGAAACAGATTCACCATTCCATGTGGAATTATTACAACTCTTCGATAAACAGGGCTTCAAACTTATAGAGTTAATGGTCAAGCATTATACCCTTTGGGTTGATGGACTTTTATCTGAAGTAACAGTTTTGGATAATGAAATTAAGGCTGATCAAGCATTTGTGAGATATAAATTTGATTATTCAATAATCTTCAATTGTATTGATCAGTACTTGTGTAAATTAAAAGCAACAAAAAAAGAAACTTAAACGTGATAGACTGGCTTATGATTCAGGTACAGCTTATCCAGTTCCTTCAGAAGCACAAGTATGGTCAATAAATATGAATCACCAAAACAATGGTCAGCCTTATAAACAACCCAACATACCTATAGTGGCTGAGAGTAATGACTTAGATGATGGTGAATGTGTAACGCCCCGGTTAGAAGGAGTGACAGAATAAGGACCAGGGACACAACTTTGATCCAGTGGCAGGAGCTAATGCTCAAAATCATCCAAATTTTCAAGAACCTCAACAAACAGGGGCTGTTCCCAAACAGAGGAACCAAGGTTACCAGCAGAAGAACAAACAAAAGTACAAGTGGAAACGTTAGAATTGAGCATTCATAATAATCTGGATATCATCGTGAATTCAACTGGTGATTTTAAGATTTATAATTTCTCATCAGCTTATGTAGCACCTGAACTAACTGATGATCTGGCTAAAGGATACATATTTGTCCCAAACTATAACATGAACTTAGCAAAGAATTTGGTAGACTTTACATGCTTCATTAGAAAGCTTAATTTACAATTTTTGTTGGGGTACAACCACAATTCAATGAAACATACTTTGTCCATAGCTAGCACATTTAACCCTCCCCTGCACTCCACTTTACAATCGTTTGAAAAATTGATTGAACTTGACCTATAGGCCATGACCTCTAGGGGATTTGCCAACAAGGGGGGGTCTTCAGTATAGGAGTGACCAGTCAAATGTGTCAAAGCAGGAATGGGAGGCAATGAACCTCCTAAGGTCAGCAGATGTTAGAGTTTGCAAATCGGATAAAGGAGGTGGTTTAGTAATTATGGACAACTGGGATTATAGATCACGAATGCACGACAATTTAAACTCAGAAGCCTATCAAAAGGCCTCCTTGAATGAGATGAACATAGCTCAACAACATATAAGAAGTGAAACAGAAGAGCTCTTCATTTAAAGGAGAATAGATGTGAGTGAATGTAATTATTTGTGTATGCCTTTCCCTCGAATGCCTATATTGTTTGGTATTCCTAATATCCATAAGGATCCATACAACCCACCGATGAGACCATTGATTGATGCCAGAAATTCGATCACTTATCCTTGTGCCAAGTTGGTTGATATGATCTTAAAGAAATACTTGGTGTATGAAAAACATCTGTAAGGATTCATGGTCATTTTTACAAAAAAATGGCCAATTGCAATATAACAATAACCATGGATACCTTACAGTAGATATTAAAGATCTATATACATCAATCCCACATGAACAAGGGATTGAATGGATTAGATTCATGTTGATCGAAGATGGGGCAATGACTAGTGAGACTGAATTAGTAACTGAGGTTTTGGGTATGATCCTAACGAATAATTATTTCATCTTCGACCAGGAATTCTATCTGCAAAAAAAATGGGGTGGCTATGGGTTCCCCTTGTGATGCCAGTGCTGCAAATTTGGGCATGGCACATTGGGAAACTGAATACATCTTTAAGGAGGAGAGGATTATGAAGGATATCATCTTTTAAACTAGGTTCTTGGATAAAGTCTTCGTTATCATTGGGGGTGACTTGGGAGAGGCTATGGGTTTAGTCGATTACTTCAACAGTACAACCAACTCCTTGAAATTCACCTTCAATTTTAACAAAGAAGAGATTAATTATCTTGATATTTCCCTAAAGAAGAATATCCCCCCACCAGAGCTATGTGTCAAAGATATATAGAAAGAGTACTTACTCTAATTATTTCCTCCATTTCGCCAGTAGCCACCCTTATCATCAAAAACGATCGGTCGTTAAAGGCCAACTAGTTAGGGCCACCAGGATAGTTAGCCTCAAAGAGGACTTCCAAATGGAATGTATGACCTTAAAGGCCATGTTCCTCATTTGGGGCTATCCTGAGATCCTGATTGATATGTTGGTCAATGAAGTAAGAGTAAAAAGGGAGAAATAATTTTTCTCACCTATCCTAGGGGGCCCTATTTCAATGTATTCCACTACCCACAATAACACATCTCTTAAGACCATAGAAACCATCAACAAATCAATAGGGATCCCCCTGAGTTTAATAACTCCATTTAATGTAGACAGTGATTTGGTGAGGTTTATTTTGAACAAGAATTGGGATATAATTAATAGTGATATTGATTTATCACAGAAAATAAGATGCACAATAAAGATTACCTTTAAGAGAGGACCGAACCTAAAGAACTTACTAGAATCTAATATGGTCAGGAGGCCTAAACAGCAGGGCACGTTTAAGTGCGAATCATGTAAATATTGCAAATATGTGGAAGTAACAAATTCATTTACTATTGAGAAAGTAGTTTTCAGGATCCTGAATAAATTCAACTGTAATTCGAGATACATGGTTTACCTAGCTAAATATCAACAATGCCCAGCGTATTATATAGGCAAGATGGAACGTAGGTTCTGTGAACGCATATATGAGCATCAATATGCGATACGTAAGGGCAAAATAGACAATGCTTTAGCAAAACATGTATCAATAGAACCCAATCACACATTTAAATATCTTGTGATTGACCAGGTTCTGCATGATATTAAAGGGGGACCAGCAGGATTGAAACTAGAGGAACTCTAACTATTATGGCAACTTAAGTTGAATGCGTTTAGGCCCCCTGGCTTAAATGATCTATGTTCCATCAAATGCATTCTTAAGCTTAAAAGCTTGGCTAGGTGACTTAGAATTACCTAATGTATTACATATTTGTTTCATGGTTATGTTGGTAAAGTCTTTCGACCTTAAGGCGTCCTCAGTAGATTAAGAGCCTATGGCTTGATAATCTAGATTTATTCAATGTTTGATATATATATATATATATATATATATATATATATATATATATATATATATATATGTCTTATGGTAATTTTGGTAGGTTTCCCCAATTATAAGGGACCTTTCACAGTATATGAGTCTATGAATAATGTAGTTATTTATGTGAGCGATGAATTTAAAGTCCAAGTATGTCTTGTTATTAATTAAGGACCCCCTTCTCCCTTTTTACCATTAAGCTTACATCTGATCTGCATTAAGTACTCCAAGGTCTGATTATGCTATAAAAAGAAGTTATGTGCCTACCATAACGTTCCATGTTAGTTGTCTTCATCTCGCCTTCTTTCTTGCTGGTTGGGATCTGAGCCGATCCTCGGCACTGACTCAGCCATCTTCTATAGCTCGAGAGCTGTTTACTGGCTCGAGGCTACCCCTTATCCCATGATGCCTAGCGATAGCTACCCAGATTCCATTTGAAATAGCTAACCTCAGACATAGTCAGAGAATAAGAAGTGAATTTCTTGGATTTAACTTAGGAAGGTAAAGAGAATGGCAAAATTGCCACTAAAATATATCGGAAATTTGAAGATAGTCTACATTTTTTGGATGGACATAGTTACCATCCTTCACATCTTATGAAATCTTTACCATATGGAGAGTTTACAAGGGTGATGAGATTGTGCAATAACACTAATGAAGTGGAGATAGAGTTAAAAAAAACTTTAAAAAAAACTTCCCAGTTATTTATTAGCAGAGGCTATGATGTAAAAGAAGTGGAATTGTCTCTAAAAAGAGCAAGAGAAGACAAAGAATATATGGAGGGGGTTAGAAAGAGAAAAAGGAAAGAAGGAAGTAAATATTTAGATCGAAAACAAGATTTAAAGTGGCCAGATAAAATGTATATGGTTCTGATGTATGATTTAATAGCAGAACAAGTTAAACAGGCAATACAATTATATTGGTCTTCTTTATTTAAATATAAGGACTTGCTAGAAATATTTCCGAAAAATGTTATATTTTCCTATAAAAGAGGTAGAAACCTTAAAGATATGTTGGTACATGCTAGATATTTCAGGCCTAATGTTAATTTAAAAATAGAAATGAAATCAATGGGAACTTACCAGTGTGGAAAATGCATTTCTTGCCAGTATATAAGTAAAACATTTGAGCGTATAAATGGTAAATGCTTTAAATCAAGTGGAAAGTTCTCATGTAATACAGAAGCAGTGGTGTATGCATTAAAATGTCCATGTGGATTATTCTATATAGGAGAAAGTAAACGTGCTTTCAAAGTTAGACTCCAAGAACATATAAGGGATATAAAGAACAAAAAAACAGAAAGTCCCCTTGCAATGCATTTTAAAGACCATCATAATAGTGAACCAGAAGGTTTGTTAGCAACAATTTTAGAACATATAACAGTAGATAATAATGATGAAGTGATTAAGCAAAGACTTTTATATAGAGACTGTTTTTATATTGAAATATGGAACAATGACACCTAGTGGTATAAATGTGGACTGTAATTGGAAAGTTTTTTTGTAAATTAATGATTAAATTGCTTAATTGTTTAAGTGATTGTTTTAAGATGATATAAATACTTAAGAAATGTTTTTGAAATCATTCTCCTTGAAGGCGTGAGCCGAGGCGCTAGAGAGATTAACAATAAACCAGTGTTGGATCTTCCCTTTGGTCATTGTATTTGGATTTTATTTTTTATTTTTTGGTTGTTATCATAGCCAGAGAATAAACCTTTCCAAACAAATAGGTTGAGTATGCCTGTCATACTCTCTAAGTCAGTCAAGGAAATAAACCAGAGAACACTCAGCCAGTGAAACCAGAACTCCTCTCGGTCCAATAGGACAGGGGGATGGAGGGTGGGATGCAAGAAAGAAGGCGAGATGAAGACAATTAACATGGAATGTTATGGTAGGTACATAACTTCTTTATGTGAAGTTGTCTATCTCGCCTTCGTTCTTGCTGGTTGGGACAGCATCCCTAGCACCTACAGTCCTGGGAAGCTCATTGGAACAGACTCTTCAGAACAGTGGAACCAAAGTCAGCTCTGCTCCTGGAGACCATATCTAGCTTGTAATGAGAAATAAAGGTATGAGGATTTGCCCATGTAGCAGCTGCACAGATAGAATCCATGGGCAACCTAGATTGGAAGGCTACAAAGGTGGCCAAGGCCCTAGTAAAATGACCTTCGGTTTGATAGGTAACTCTTTGTTCCTCAACTCATTCCCTCCAGTAGAGCTCTTTTGAGTGTGTACCTTTAACTCCTAATGGGCATGGCTTCAGCATTTAAAAATTGAAGTTATCACCTTACATTTTTAACAATACCCATTGACAGAGGTCATATATCAGTACAATTGTGTTTGCTATCATGTATGCTTCAAGATAAAATTTTCCGATACCTTGTATGTAACATGGTTTTAGAATTATTAATGCAAATATGAACAGGCAATATTTGACGCCTAGAGGAGCAGTAGGGTGTAACTGCAGAAATGCCTGGCGACATCACTCGGCTATAATGAGTTTTAATTGATAAATTAAAGTAATAGTGTGAGACAACCACCTGGATAAGGTCACCTTGGAAACTGGGAGACCTTGTTTGCCTAGAGCATAGAAAAGGAATAGTTGGTCCAACTTCCTTATTTCCTTAGTCCTGTGCAGGTAAAAACGCAATTGTCTATGGATGTCTAATTGGTGTAATTTGTACTCTGCCTTGTTGGTGTGGTTAGGGAAAAACACAGGAAGGTCTACAGATTGGTTTAAATTATTTTCTGAGCAGACTTTTGGAAGAAACGAAGGATTAGTCCTCAGAGCAACCCTGTCCTTATGAAAAACCAAGTATGGAGGACAAACACATAGTGCCTGAAGTTCAGAGATGCATCTGGTTGAAGTAATAGCTACCAGAAAGAGTGTCTTCCAAGATAGAAACTTAATGGAGAAGGACGCTGCTGGTTCAAAAGGGGGCAGAGTTGAGGAAGTTAATACCAAATGAAGGTCCCAAGGAGGAGGGGGATCTCTCACTGGAGGCCTAAGGAGAGTGGTCCCTCTCAAAAAAGCTTTACAGAGCTTATGAGACATAATGTTTGAATTTGACAAACCACATGAAAGTTAAAAATGGCTGCTAATTGAACCCTGATTGTAGCAGAAGCGGACCCGGAATGAAAAATTTGCGCTAGGAATTCCAGAATTTCATGGACTGGGGCTGAAAAAGGATCTACGTTCCTAGCCTCTGCCCAACAAGAAAAACATTTCCATTTACTAGCATAAGTTTTTCTGATTGTGGACTTGTGAGAGGAGAAAATTATCTCACATACAGCCGGGGAAATGCTGGGAAGCCTGGCTAAGGTTGGAAGTGGAGCAACCAAGCTGTGAGCTGGAGAGTTTGGAGGGATTGATGCAACCCGCCTGATTGATGAATCAGAAGGTCTGGAATCGGATCCAGAGTCCAAGGCTGATCGAGAAGGGAATAGTGCAGGAATGGGAACCATATCTGTTGAGGCCAGTAGGGGGCAATGAGGATCATTTTGCAACCCAACGATATTGCTTTCTGTATTAGTTTTGGAATCAGGGGAAACGGAGGAAAGGCATAAAGAAGTCCCTGAGGCCAATCGTGGACTACAGCGTCTCTGGGTAAGTGACCTAAAAGCAGAAGAAGGGAGAAGTAGTTGCTGCATTTGCTGTTGAAGGGGTTGGCAAAAAGATCGCAACAAGGCTATCCCCATTTGTGGAAGATAAGATCAGCAACTTCCTGATTCAGAGACCACTTGTGAGGCATGTGGATAGCCCTGCTGAGCCTGTCCGCTATGCCGTTGGACCTCCCAGGGATGTGCGTCGCAATCAGAAAACGTTGGGAGGAAATCACCCACTGCCACAGTCTGAGTGCTTCTCAACACAGTGGGTAGGACCTGGTTCTGCCCTGCTTGTTGATGTACCACACCACTGACATTTTGTCTGTTTGAATTGCAATGGTCCCAGAAGGAAGAGAGTCCTGAAGGGCTTGCAACGCTAGGAGCACGGCTCTCATTTCTAAGAAGTTTATGTGCAGATGGTACTCGTGAGGCTGCCAAGTGTCTTGGACTGTCCTGCCCTGATAATGCCCCCCCACCCTATCAGGGAGGCGTCTGTGGTCACTGCGGCTACCGGAGGGGGCTGAATGAAGGGTCTGCCCTGAGTCACTAGTGGGGAGACCATCCACCAGGAAAGGTGTCTTTTGCATGCTTTTGTAATCATGATCATGTGAGACATGGGCAGCTGTTGGAAAGACCACTGTGTGAACAGGAGCCACTGAAGGATCCTCATGTGAAAGCGGGCCAGTGGGATTAGAAGAATGGCTGCTGCCATGGAACCCAGAGTTTGAAGGACGAACCTGACTTGGATTATTTTGCTCTGCATCAGAATTTGTACTTGCTGATGAATTAGACACCCTTTCTGGTGGTAGCCTTGCGGACATGTTCCTTGTGTCTAAGCCTGCACCTAGGTAGGTGGTAGATTGACAGGCCAACAAGGCAGATTTTTCTAAGTTTATTGTAATGCCTAACTGGGAGCAGATTGTGTAGTCCCTGGCTTGAAGAAGTTGATGCCTGGTAGTAGCAGTGAGGAGCCAGTCGTCTAGATATGGAAACACCTGGAATCCTCGACGTCTCAGGTGAGCCATGACCACTGCCATACATTTGGTGAACACCCCGGGGCTGTGGTGAGACCAAAGGGCAGAGCTCTGAACTGGTAATGACTGGTTCCCAGCTGGAAGCGAAGAAATCTCCTGGAATGCCTGTCCATCTTGATATGGTAGTACGTGTCCTGAAGATCTATCGAGCACATCCAATTGTCCTGACCCAGAAAGGGTAGAATGGACTGTAGCGTGACCATCCGAAACTTTGTTCTTTGTACAGAGCTGTTTAGTCTGCTGAGATCCAGAATCAGTCTCCAGTCCCCTGCCTTTTTTGGTACCAAAAAGAACCTTGAGTAAGTTCCGGATCCATGCTGGTCTGCCGGGACTTCCTGGATGACTCTTTTTTTCTATCAGTTTTGAAACTTCTATTACTGCTTGGTCCTTCAGATTGGGTGGAACACTGGAAGAGATTTCCTTGATGGTAAGGTGGGTTGACAGAAGGGAATTTTGTAACCTCCGGATATAATGGACCGTACCCATCTGTCTTGCGTTAAATTTTGCCAGGCTTTTGGATACAGTGAAAGTATCCTACCTACTGCCTCCAGAGGTGAGCAGCCGGGCAACCCTTCAGGGACGGTGAAAAGGCTTATCAGAGAAAGATTCTCTGTTGCCCTAGTTCTGTGGACCCCCTCTGCCACGAGGGCAGCATCTGTTGTTATTGTTTCCCCCTCTGCCCCTGGAGGAAAAATCGCTACGTGTGTCAGGCAAGGCTCCCTGGGATTTTCAGAACCACATTTTGCCACTCTTCTGACCTTTGGGGTACGATCTAGAAGGAGTGGAAAAACAGACTCCCATGGCAGAGAGTCTTGCCTTCTTGCTCACACCTAGTCAAAGTGTCTTTCACCTGTGGTCCAAAAAGAAAGGAAACATCAAAGGGGGTTTTGGTGAATGACGCTCAAAAGGGTTCTGCAAAATTACGCAGCCACATCCATGCATGCCTCCTAAGGGCCACACCTGTACCTGCAGCTCTACTCACACCATCGGCTGCATAGGAAATGAGCCTCATGGAGGAGTTAACTACAAAATTAAGCGTCGCCAGCTAGGAAGCTACTTTAGCTTGAGCCCTCTCAGCTGATGGATCTTGAAGGGCATCTCCGAGCTCTTTAAGGAGATCCCTCTGAAGCTGGGTAAAATGACATAAGTAGTTCAGTGATATCATAGAAAAGTTCGCTGAAGCAAACATTCACTTCCCGTATATGTCCATGGTCCTAGACTCCTTGTTAGGAGGATGGACAGATGAAGAGGACTCTTTTTTGGTGGCTGCTGCTACCACCATGACATCAACAGGATCACCTTTGGTAAGGAACTGCTTATCTTGGGGTGCTGTAATGAATTTGCCAGGTCTCCTTGGAGTTGGTTCCACTGTATCCAGAGCTGACCAAGCCTTTCAAGACACCACTGCCATAAGTGGATCGAAAGGCGGAGAAACCCAGGAGGTGGAAGGTCGGGAACTGAATGCATCCAGAAATACAGACTCATCCTCGGTAGGGGCTAGGGGATTCCAGTTCCCCCTCTGCTTAAGCATTTCTAGGTTGTCCGAGAAGGAAACATCTTCAGAGGGGAATATTGGGGACCCTTCCGATTCATCTAAGTCTGTATCAGAAGTGACAGACTCAGGGGAGTCAATGTGCTTCCTCTTGCACTTCTTCTTATGAGGGGGCTCCTCTGAATGATCAGGGGAGGCCTCGGAAGAAGACAAAACACCCAATGGGGTGCCCTAGAGCACCGGTTCCCTACACTTGGGGTCTGGAGGAGGAGCAGAGGTTGGCACAGGCACTATAGGGGACGGAGCCGGTGGGGAAGATAGTGGAGCTGACTCAGTGGCCAGCACACTCCTCATGACATCGAAGGCATCCCCTGCCATGATGCAGAGAAAGCTCCTGTTCCGAGGAAATCTGAATCTTTCTCCGCACCGAGGGAGATGGCTCCGAGGCTGATGTAGGAGCCAAGCTCACCTGCGCTGAAGCTCTGAGAGGGAGAAAGGGGTCAGACAAGGGTCCAATGCCACTCACCCCCTCGGAGCCGATGAGGGAACCCTGGTGCCCAGATCCCTGGACGGACGGCACCACCGAGGGGATCGGAGCCGACGATGGAGCCGAAGGAGATAGAATTATCGGAGCCAACGGTTCCACTACTCGAACCCCAACAAACTCCGGCTCCAAACTCATTGGAGTCGGAGGAGGAACATCGATAGAAGTGGATGGAGCTGACACCTGTTGAGGTTTTCTGGACAACATCTTGGCAAGTGCCTGTGACTTTAGCAAACTACTGACCACTCTCTCCACATCGTGATCCAACAGCCTAGAGGATCGAGAGGAGTGAGAGGATCTGTGACTGTGCTCGCTCTGAAGCAAGGGAGACCGAGGAGCCGAATGTACCGATTCCAATTAAGGGGACCTCAGCCTCTTGTGGCTCCGCGAAGGCTCCGAAGTTTCTGATGGAGCCGACGGGGAGATAGTCTTATCGGTGCCAGCCGGAACCGAAGTAGAAGGTAAGGTCTGAACCAAGGACGGCTCTGAACTTGGAGTCGACGGCTTGGTAGATTTAGGGGATTTCACAGGCTGAGAGGTCTTGTCCAGTGAATCCTGGGGCTTTAAAAGACCCCTAAGAATAAGCTTATTCTTATGCTCCTGCAGGACTCTTGGACTAAATGCATGGCAGATGGTACAAGAGTCCTGCAGGTGCACAGCGCCTAAACAATAGATGTAAGCAGTGTGCCCATCTGTCAGAGACATTTTCTGACAGCATGAGTCACACTTCTTGAATCCAGAAACTTTGGATTCCTTTGACATCCTGAAAGAAGGAAACAACAAATACCATAACAGCTACCAATGCAAAATACAGTCTACACAAAAAAACACACTGTACTACAAGACTATAGCTAAAGGATTTTTTTTTTTTTTTTAATAGGAAAGCCTCTAACTTAAACGGCTAGCCTATGAAAGAAAGGTAGAAGGAAAGCCTCTAACCTAAACAGCTAACCTGACAAGAACAGGATGGGGGGAGGGGCAGGGGAGAACTCTCTAAGTTAAACGAGTTCTACAAGGAAAGGAAGGGATACTACAATTAAACACTAGCTATCACAGAAAACAAGACTAAACGTTAACAATAAAACACTGAAAAAATATAATTCTAGAGTAAGAAAGTTATACGGAAAAACTTTATACGAGCCTGAGCCAGAAAAACGACACCTAGCAGCTGAAGCGGCAAACAAGATCTGGGTAGCTATCGCTAGGCATCATGGGATAAGGGGTAGCCTCGAGCCAGTAAACAGCTCTCGAGCTATAGAAGATGGCCGAGTCGGAGCCGAGTATTGGCTCCGATCCCAACCAGCAAGAACGAAGGCAAGATAGACAACTTAACATCATCTATTTCTAATACCTATAATAATATTTGAGCCAGAAAGTTATTTTATTGCTTCAGTGTCTAAATTAGGGCGTAAATATGTTTAGTTTTAGTAATACAAGGGCCAGGGAGTAATTGTGTTAGTTATGTGAGTGTCTGGTTGTAGGTCCAAGTGTTCATTTTTGTTGATGGACCACTTGCCCTCCATCTTTAGAGGTACTTAGTTCATTTTGTTCTAAGTCCCCTGCTTGGACTGCTCCATTGGTATCGAGGTACAATATGCGTTGCTTATCACTCACTTTCTAACAATTATTCTGAGACACCTATCCCTAAGTCTACATTTGATGTGCATGTTGATTGTAGTTACTTGGGGTTATATGTGTCTGAGTGAAGTTGTTACGTACATCGAGGAAGGATTTGTAAAATATTTTCTAAGGACTTCAGTGTTCACCATGGTAGATTCACCTTTTGAACCTGATATAGGGGGGACCATTATGCATCCCATTGACGAATGTTATTATTTACTTCAATTCATTTTATCCAATTTAATATTCATAATTTTTGCACTCCATAGATGTTTTCCTTTATATTTCCCTTGTCCTTTTAGCCCATTTACAAGTACTAAAACTCTGGATTTTGAATGTCCTTCTTTATTAAACCACCCTATGTATACCAGAAGGGATGGTTTTGTCTGTCTTGATTCCACTTGAATCAGCGAAAGCAGTATATGATCTGTGTTCATACATAAATAAATAATTTACCCGCTAATAGTTTTTTGTCTTTAGACTGGGCCATAAGGCTCATAGGTGGAATTCTGACGAATCCACTCTAGGTGGATTTTAGCATAAGCTAATTTATCTGATTTTCTGAGCTGGACCCATTGTTGTGGATTGTAGTGCGCCTGGGTCAGCACTGAATGTTTTGCACAGCAGAAAGACATGGTGTAGGGTGATAAAGTAAGGATAACTTGTGTTTAAGTGGTCTTTCGCCTATGTCTAGTGAGTAACATTTACTTACTATAAAACTTCTCTAAATGTTTTAAACGTAAGGAATTTAGGTACATTATCCAGGCTAAGTGTAAGTTTCTTTTGATAACATTTGAACAGCGCAGTTCTCAAGGTGCTGTATGCACCTTGAATGAGTTTTATTCAGTTGAGCCATTGGAATATATGTTTCATTTGCTTTTAACCTGATTTTATGGTGCTTTTAATGTCATTGTTTATCATTTGCTTCTTATGATTTACTGGTGACTATATCTCACTGTGAATATGTTTATCTTTGTATATTGTTGTATATATATTCTTAGAGTTGACAGTGATAGGATGTTCAGTGACATTCTGTACTTCAACATTAAGTGAGACGAATGAAGGGTGGGGTTTCTTGTGGTATTTAATTATTTAATCATTTAATTGTCTAATTAGTTAAGCACAGCTAAGATAGGTCATGTGCTGTTCCTACAGGAGTATTTTAGTGTGTGCTTTTACATTTATTGAGTTTTTGTGTCTGAAGAAGTCTGGACTGTGCCCAGACAAAAAGTGTGTGTATTAAAAAAAAGCAGCTTAACGCATCTACAGTTTGCAGCTTCCTTTTTCTTCTACCGGAGGGTTTTTTTTTTTTTTTTTTAATTTTAGTAGGGTGATACAGAAGACTTGGATAAGCACAGATGTAAAAGATGGGACTAGAGGAAGGGAAACCAAACTTGCTGGTTTCAAATGGGCATAATGAGGATAACTCTGGTCTTGCATCTTCTAGCTTTCTGAAGAAATGTTGTTATGAGAACAAGGGGAGGAAAGGCATAAAGAAGACCTGGGGGCTAATTGTGGATTAGAGTGTTCCTTGGTGTTTGACCTTGTGGAGGGATCAGGGCAAAGTAACTGCAGCACTTGTTGTTTAGCTATGAAGCAAAAAGACAATAGTAAGGTTGGCCCCAGTGACTGAAAATCTGTGCAGCTGTCTGAATGATGGACCACTCATTCACAAAAGAATAGACCTGCTTAGCTTGTCTACCAGAACATTGGAAATCCCCCGTATGTGCTTTGCAGTGCAGTGAGAAAACAATGAGAAGACACTGCCCATTACCACACACTCAAATTTTCTCAGCAAGTGGATATGACTGGGCTCTTTCTTTCTTGTTGATATATAAGACTACTGCCATGCTGTCTATCTGTACTGAGCTCACACCCTTGGGGAGGGATTCCTGAAAGGCCTGCAGTGCTAGGAGGACTGCCTTCATCTTCAAGACATTGATGTGAAGAATGAACACTATTGCTATTCAAGAACATTGAACCATCTTCCCTTTGAAATACCCCCCACCTCCAGCTGAGAAGGGAAGCATCAGTTGTTACAATGGCTGTTGGGGATGTGGGGAGAGTGGTCAACCCTTACACACTATGGAGGAGGTCAACCACAAACTGATTTGTTTTATGCATATTGGTGTGAGGTGATCTGCTGCATGCAAGGGATGAGACATCAGGGACTACTGAACAGAAACAGTCCAGTGCAGGAGTCTCATTTAGTATTATGTTTGAGGAACTAGATTGTTCGAATCAGCCATCAAACTCAAAAGTCTGAGAATAAGTCTTGTTGGGGGACAAGGGTGGAGATGAACTTCAGAAACTATCTGATTCAGGGACAATATTCTGAAGTGTGGCAGTTTGACTATCTGAGAATTTATGTCAAGGTGGCATTCGAAAGACTATTTGTTGCATTGGTGTTAACTGACTCTTTGCAAGATTGATTATAATTCCCAATTCAAGGGTAAGGTGGAGCAAGAAGTCCCTGCACTAGACTAATAGATCCTTGGTTGGTGTGGTAAGGCGCTTTAACACTCCAATAAATTACCACACCAGTATAATGTGCATGGCCCAAAAGATGGCCAGCACACATTAATCAGTGAGCCCAAAACTTATTACACCAACCAAAAACAGACAGTTTTTAGCATGAAAGCCTTCATCAGTACTAACAGTGATGAAGGCTTTCATGCTAAAATCGGTCTGTTTTTGGTTGGTGTTATAAATTTTGGGCTCACTAACTAATGTGTGCTGGCAGTCTTTTGCTTTCATGCGTGGTGTGGTAAGGAGTCAATCATGTAAACATGGGAATGCTTGGAACCCCTTCAGTCTGAGGTATGCCACTACCACTGCCATGCATTTGGTGAACACCTGGAGGGCTGTGGTGAGACCAAAGGGCAGTGCTCTGAACTGAAAATGACTGGCACCCTGACTGAAATGGAGTAATGTCCTGAACTGCTTTGCCAGCTTGATATGACAGTACGAATACTGGAGATCTATGGAGCACATCTATTCATACTTCCTCAGCAGAGGTAGAATGAACTGTACTGTGACTTTCTAGAGTATTACCTGTTTCACAAATTGACGGAGATGGCTTGGGTCCAGGACTGGACTTAGGTCCTCTGTATTCTTTGCAACTAAAAAAGAAAAAAAAAACTGGAATACACCCTGAATCCTGAATGGTCTAGGGGGCCTTCTGGATGACTCCATTTGACTGAGTGGTACATCAGGAATTCTTTTCTTTTTTCTGTGGTGGGGAAACAAAGGGAATAATGCAGCCTCTGGTGATTATCCTCTGCATCTATGTATCTTCAAACAAAATAAAAATCAAAGCCACAAATAAACTAAAAACAGCCAGGAAAGAAAGACGAGATCCACAAAATCCTATTATTTAGCGCTAAATAATAGGATTTTGTGCATCTATGTATCTTGAGTGATGGTCTGCCAGGATAGAGGCATTTGGGCAACTGTTCAGGAGTGCTAGTAGGATTTTTCAGTCAAAGGATCACAAACCCCCTGATTCTGCAGTTTTCCTCTGCCTCTGGGGTGACATCCATTAAAATTACTCTCACTTATGCCCTAGGGAGGTCTGTCTGCATGGATGTCTTGGGTTAATCCCTGGGATTTTTGAAAACATAGCCCCCCTTTTGGTTCCTAGAAAAGGTCCGTTGTAGGGGTGGAATAGTGGGTTATGGCCACAGACAGGGTCTTGACTTCCTGCTTATTCCTGGTGAGCATTTCTTTCACCTTCGATCTGAAGAGAATTGAACGATCAAAAGGGACATTAATGAAGTATGTCTTGAATTCTTCCACAAAGTTGCACAGGCACATCCAGGCATTTCAGCATTTCAGGAAACACTGATGCTAGTGTCACCCATTCTGGCTGTACCATCAGCTGTGTTTGGGAGCAAATGCATGGAGTCATTAAACATAAACTGAGGAATAGACAACTGGGACACCACTGATTTATGGATGTCTGCAGATAGATTATCTGAGAGGGACTTGGTCAGATCCTTTGTCAAGTCCCTGTGAAGATGTGTAATAAGAGGGATGTCATTCAGCATTCTAAGTGGAAAGGTTGCTGAAGTGTGTGTCCATTTCCCAAATCAGTCCAAAACCTTAGGGGGATGGACAGATTGCTCTCTTCATACAGATCCTGTCTTGTGGCTGCTGCAACAATAGCATCTACTGGGGGACCCTTGCTCAAGTGTGACTTAGAGCTGGGGGCTTGAATGCTCTTGCCTCAGCCACTCATTTCCATCTTTTATCATCCTGATCCTTTTGCATCAATGTTTCCAACTGATCCAGGGTCATCTGTGTCATACTCAGGGTTTCATCCCTCGACACCAGGTAAATGAGCATATATTTTTAAAACAGAGTGAAACACTGAAACATGAATCATCATCAAATGCATGAACAGAAATGTCAGAAAGGTGTCTTAATTTCTGACCTCTCACATGTAGCCATTATAACTGTCCTGCAATCTAAGTGTTGACACTTATATATGTATTCTGCATTACAGACCATCAATAGAGAATGTGCAACCCAGAAAAGGAAGGGAAAAACACTGAATGACTTGTCTCTCTGAAGGCATTTGTTTCTCTGTCTGCCCACAGAATGTATCCTACCTCACATCTTATGCACTTAATCTTCATTAACTGAAGCTTTCTCACCTGCTCTGCCTTTACTGCCCAAGTTTCTGTGCCATACAGAAGCACTGGTCTTTCACAGTTTTGTGCTTGTTACTCTTCAGCTTCCTTTTTGTGTCATACACTAGGTTCATAGGTATTTACTAGGCTAGTGATCTGTTAGGATCTTATGAAGCCTAGCCTTACATTTCCACAATAGTTTTTTAGCCCTTTTTTACCCTTACATTTTGTGTATGAATAACCCTGAGTGGGCAGAACAAGGATATGTCAGTACATTTACTTGTTGTCCCTTTCCATAAGGGACATGGGTGATAAGCCAGCTGTGAATATATGGTTTGCCATCCAGCCTCCCAAATTTTGTTTGAAAAGAGTAACAGAAGAACTTTGCTTTACATGGAGTGGAAGACTGTTCTATAAGAGTGATATGCTTTGTGATACATATAGCTATGCTTCCAACATGTTTTATGTTGCAAAAGAGACTGAGATACTATCATTGGGTGCTTACACTACCACTGGACTTGCAAATGTGCAATAAATATGACTGCATGGGTTCTGTTGATGTTCTATAAGCGAAGCACAGGGACAATGCCTTGAGATGGTCTGCATAGTTTTTATGACATAGGCCCTATATATATGTAGTCATTCCAGTTCTGCCAAATGATGATTGGACAGATACACACCAAAAGGGGCATTGTATTCAATGACTGATCTAATGAGACCACAGTACAGTGGAATGATTACTTCTCTGGAACTGGACACCATATCTTTAGATATAAGCTACACGATGAAAAAGGATCTCCTTACAGTAGTGGATAAGTGATAATCGAAGGTCAGTTCACTGCCAACATAGGTTTCCAGATTCTCGACTACGGGATCAACATTCAGGGGTGTGTTGTCAATGTGACAGTTACAAAGGTGGTCCTTTTTGACAAAAGATACGATTACACATTTGTTGGTATTTAGTTTTTAGTCTATAGTTTTGACACCATCTATTTGTTTGGGAAAGCTCTCTTGGAGGATCTTGGTGTCCTCTGGGGAGTTTCTGACAGCACCAAGTTTACATACATCATCAAACATAGTCAGCTATAGACCCTTAGCATTTGCTTTGACCACCAAGAAGTAAATGTCAAAGAGGAGTGGCCCAAGGACTAAACTCTGGGGATACACTGCTAGATACAGGTATTTTGGAGGAGGTAGAACCACCTACCCCCATTTCCTTGGTTCTATTTGTGAGAGAAAGAAAGACGCTGTATACTAACCATAATGTTCCATCTGTGCTGTCTATTTTCATTTCCTGGTTTTAGTTGTGAGAGAAAGAAAGAAGCTATATGCTTACCATAATGTTCCATCTGTGTTGTTCATTTTTAATGATCCTCAACGTATAGGTTTGGATCCAGTCCTGGGACCCAACTCTGCCATTTCACTAGCTCGTGGCCTCTAACAAACTCTAAAGCACCTTCCCTACCCATAATGCATTATCCCTCACATTCCTCAGATCTTGTCTGCAGCTTCATTGGAAGACCATACAGGAATAACTATAAATGAAGTTCAATACAAAGAACATAGTTTACATAGAAAAGAATCATATTCTTTCAGAAACCAGACATGAACAAATATACAGGGGAATGCCATAGCTGGAGCTCACATAAAGGACAGTAGTGTCCATGAAGCTCTAAAAATGAAATATTAGAAAAGGTTGGGGGTTGGTGGGTGGGGAGCTGAGGATGTATGAAAATGGATACACAGACAGAATGTTATGGTAAGTATATGATGTCTTTATCTGATGATGTCAATTTTCATTCATCCTCAACGTATGGGTCAGAATCCCCAGGTATCTGAATCCGTGGGTGAACTCCAAGGAATAATATTCCTGAGTACAAATGAGCCAAATGCTGAATGCTCCTGAATATCTGGTCCAGTTGTAATGAATGATTTGAAGGCTTAAGGATTTGACCAAGTTACAGCCGTACATATATAGACCATAGAGATTCTGCACTGGAAAAACAATGAAAGTTGCCATGTATCAAATTGAATGAACCTTTAATACTATTAGTAAGGAAAGATGCACTTTATTACAGATAAATGACATGTAAACTGTCAAGTCAACTGCCTAGGACTACTTTTGTGGTCTATTAGCCAAACTTATTCTGTTCAATGAAAACAAAGTTGATTAGACTTTCTAATGTCTAATGTATTGTATAGTTATAAGAGTGTAATTGTTTATGAACAGTTAATAAATGTAACATGTACTGTATCCTATTTATAAAATCTTGCAGTACCTTAGGCAGAAAAAAAGAAGTTATGTTCTTACCATAATGTTCCATCTGTGTTGTCGATCTTCATTCTTTCCTGACTGATGGGTTCGGTTCCGAGCCCTCGGAACCGACTCAGCCATTAAACAAAGCTCACGCCAGCCAAAAACTCTTGAGATAAGGCTCTACCCATACTGCCTCTCTTCCCATTACCTCAGATTGAGTTTGCCTACCATGAACAAAATATGGAAGCTCTGTCTGAGCAACAATCCTATAACAACCCCAGGACTAGTTCTGAACCTCCAAGAGACTCTAGGAGGGGGCAGGAGGGTGAAATGTCAAGAATGAATGAAGATCGACAACACAGATGGAGTGTTATGGCAAGAACATAACATCTTTATCTGATGTTGTCAATTTTAATTAATTACTGACTGATGGGACAGAGTCACAAGCTACTTTAGATCCTGGGTGGCCCTAAGGAAGGATATTCCTGAGCACCATAGATCCAAAGGAAGCTCTTCCCCGGAGACCATGTCTAATTTGTAATGAGTGATAAAGTTATGAGGGGTAGTCCAAGTTGCAGCTGCACATATGTCTTCCACAGAAGTTCTAGAATGGAAGACCGCTGAAGTGGAAACAGATCTTGTAGAATGAACTCTAACTTTTGTTGGTAGTTTCAGTTTATTCTGATTGTATACAAAGGTAATGAAGTCTCTTAATAATTTGATAAGGTGACCTTTGAAACTGATTTTCTCAGTCTATAACTAGAGAAGGAGAGAAACAGCTGGTTTGATTTTCTATAGGCTTTTGTTCTGTCTAAGTAAAAGCTTAACTGCCTGTGGACGTCCAACATATGCAGGCAGTACTCTCCTTTGAAAATTTTTGAAAGAAAGCTGGTAAGTCTATAGGTAGGAGGGACTGGTTTTGAGTGATGCTCTTTCTTTGTGGAAGATGATATAGCGATGATTCGCACACAAAGCCTGCAACTCAAATTCTCCTAGCGGATGTGATAGCTACTAGGAAGAGGGTCTTCCAATATAAAAATTTGAGGTCACAAGTCAAAAGTCAACTGGGTCAAAAGGCTGATGAACTAGGCATTGCAAGACTAAGGTCAAATCCGAAGGTGCTATTGGATCTTTGAAAGGTGGCTTCAAATGCTGAACACCCTTAAGAAAAATTTTGCATATACAGTGAGACATTAATGAATGATCATCAAAACTGTTATGAAAATTCAGAATGGCAGCTAGATGAACACTAATTGTAGACACTGAGGCTCACAAATGAAATAAGGTGGTTAAGTATTCCAGGACCTAATCAACTGGAGCCAAAAAAGGATCAAAGCCATTTGTACTCAACCAAATAGAGAATATTTTCCATTTGTCTAATTTTTCTGGTGGACAGTTTATGAGAAGCCAGAAGTATCTTTTGCACTGGGGAGGACAAATTACTTTGCCTGGCAATTACTGGAAGTGGAAAAACCAAGCTGTCAGCTTGAGATGTTGGAAGGTTGGGATGCACCAACCCTTGAGGGTGAGATAACAGGTTCAGAGTTGGATCCAGAGTACACGGGAGGTGAACCAGGTGAGGCCAGAGAAAGGGAAACCAGACTTGACATGGCCAGTAGTATGGTGCAATGAGAATAACTTTGCTTCTCAGCTGTTGGGCTTTCCGTAGAAATTGGGGAATTAGAGGAATTGGTGGAAAGGCATACAGAAATCCCGGGGGCCAATAGTGAAGAAGTGCATCTCTCAGGGACTCCCTGCAAAGAGGAACTAGATCAAAGTAGCTGCTGCATTTGTGGTTTATGGGAGAGGCGAAAAAGTCACAGCGAGGCTGACCCCATTGATAAAAAATTTTCCCCACTACGTTGGGATTGAGAGACCACTCATGAGGTAGAAGGATACATCTGCTTAGTTTGTCCGCAATCACGTTTGAGTTCCCCAGAATATGCATTGCTATTAGTTGGAGGCAACTGCCCACTGTCAAACTCTTAGGGCTTCTGAACATAGTAGGTAGATCTTGTTCCCCCCTGTTTGTTGATGTACCAGACTACTGACATGTTGTCTGACTGGATAGCAATTATACCTGATGGAAGGCCAGACTGAAATGCTTGCAATGCTAAAAGCACTGCCCTCAGTTATAGGACTTAAATGTGCAGATTGGCCTCCTGTCGGGACCAAGTGCCTTGGACAGTCTTTCCCAGAAAATGTCCTCCCCATCTTGGAAGCATCTATGGTCACTACGGCCTTGGGCTGAGAGGGGGAGAAGGGACAACTCCATAAATCCTCTTCTGGCTTCATCCACCAAGATAAATCCTTCTTGCAGCGATTTGTTATTAAGACCGGATGAGACATGGGGTGAGTTAGATGTGACCATTGTGATGCTAGGAGCCACTGAAGCAGATTCATGTGGTACCTTGCTAGGGGAGACTAATTTTATTGATACTGCCATGAATCCAAGAAGTTGTAGTACTAAATAAGCAGGAACTTTGTCTTGGGAGAGAATCACTTGAAGTTGCGATCTCAAATTTAACAACCTGTGATGAGGTAGGGAGGCCACCCAGGATTTTGTATTTAGTTTTGCTCTGATGAATTCCAAGCCCTGTGTGGGAGATAGTTGTCATTTTTCTATGTTGATTAAAATGCCTAAGAACTCAGCAAGGTGTTGAATAGGAAATGTGTAAGGATGTAAGAAAAAGAGTTCTTTGTTTTTTTACATCTCCTCTAGATGCAGGATCAAAGGGAAAATATATCCAAGTTTGCAGTAACAAGTATAAATCCAATGTTGTAATAGGATCTGTAGAAGTGAAATCACAGCAAATTATACCTTCTAAAAATAATGTTCACAGTTGGTGGATGCCAGGGAAGAATTCTGAAATCCTACCTAAAAGCAGAAATTGCTATGAGGGTCTATATTACAAGATTCAAACTTTAGTTAACTGAATAACTAAAGATCAGTCTTGTAATATCAAAACCTGAAAATCTAAAGCAGCCAATTTAACTCAGGGTAACACTTCCCTTGGCCGCATCAAAAAAAAAACTTTAAATCCCAAATTAAGTGGGGGCTTCACCCCCTGCAACTAAATATACCAACTCCGAGATCATTCCAAATTGGAGAAAAGGGCATAATCCACATAACAGCCGAAGGAAGTCCTGGGTTAAATCGACCGTTCAAGATATTTAGGTTTCGATATTACAAGATCGATATTTAGTTATTCGATTAACTAAAGTTTCGATCTTGTAATACAGACTCTTGCTACGAGATACCATTTTAGAAAGTGCTGAACTATTACCCTCATAAAAAGGCTTGCTAAAATTCCAAAAATAGAATGAGTTGGATATTCAAGATATCTGGGGGAACCATGCCCAAGTGGGAGATAAAAGATCCAGGTCTGTGTTTAGAATCTAAGGAGGTTACAGTGGATAAAGGCTAAAGGAAAGGGAACTATATTTGTGAAGGTCGGTGAAGTAAAATGAGAATAACTTTGTCCATAGATTGAGGATTGCTGTATTATTCCATCAAGCTTTTTACTAAAGGAATTTGGGAATTAAGGAAGTCCTATGAAAGTATCAAGATTTGGGGGGGGGGTGGAGTACACAGTCTCTCAGTGACCCTTCTGGTGGGAAGATCATTATCAAATAGTTATTGCTCTTGTTCAGGTGCAATACAAGAAGACTCAGCCAAACTGGCCCTACCAAATGAAGAAAAAATATCATTTTCATCACATCGTTGTAGAAATACCACTCATGAAGTAATAAGAAGGACCTTCTCAGTATGTCTGATATTACAGGAATATGCGCTGTAAATGAAAAAACAGGTGGAAGATGTCATCCATTGTCACTCATACAATTAGCGTAACTGACACAGGGGATAAGTTTGGTACCCTCTAGTTTGTTGATGTACTGAACTACTGACATGCCAAATATTCGGAGGGTCTTGCAATGCTTGCAGCACCAAAGGTATCATTTTCATTACCAAGACACTGATATGTATATTGACTTAATTTGGTACATGTGCATTGTGTTGTTAACCCCATAAAAAGGATCTCCTTACCTAATGTGGGAAGTATTCTTAGGCACTACGGTTTTGTCGAGGAAAGATGAATGGACAACCTAGCAGAAATAATTAAAACCACATCCACCAGGAAGGAATCATTTGCATACCTGGGTTATTCTTAATACCCTGAAAGTAAGAACTGGCCATTGAGATGCTAGCATCCATTGAAGAATTCTGTGTGGAATCTTGCTAAAGGAAATATGATCATGACAGTTACAATGATCTTAATACTTGCAGAATCAATTGTAAATTTTTGGCACTGCAAATCATTTCGCTGACTTATTTGGTAAATGACTTTACTTTTCAAAAAAGAAAGACACACAATCATAGAAATTCCATTGAACACTGTTCATGTTAATTTTAATGCCTGGGCTGATTGTAATTAATCACCTAGATATGGAAAGGACTCAGAAAGTGAACTGTTATGGCTACCATATTTTGGAGAGGCTCCTGGGGCTGTGGGAAGGTCAAGGGGGAGCACTCTGAACCGATGAAAAAATTGTCTCCAGCCAGAAGCAGAAGTCCCCACCTGGCTCATCCACCTGCTTTTATGTGACAACTCTTGAAGAACTGTGGATCATACTCAACAGTCCTTGTTCAGAAAGGGCAGACCAAGTAAATCACAAACATATGGAAAACAGTATGACAAACTGACTCGATAAAAAAAAAAAAAGAACAAGATCCAAAACTGGTCTCTGGTCCTGTGTATCCCCAGAAGCCAAAGTTCCTGATTACAAATAGTCTGGTGAGACCTCTTGGATGAATTTCTTTCCTAGAGGCCTCTGCACTGATCAGTGCTGCTTCTTTTATTTGACCTGGTAGAACAGCAAAGGTTTTTCTTAAAGGCAGGGGAGGTAGGAAAAAGGAACATATAACCTGTGATAATAATTCTTTGACCTTGTGTCTTTTTTTTTTTTTTTTAGCCAGGCTCTCATGTACAAGGATAAGTTCAAATTGTCATAGATTTAGACAACTGGGCCTCTTTTCAAAAACATTCAAAAGGTCTGTAGCTGAGAAATTCCCTAGACTCCAGGTTTATGGGCTAGGGCATAGTCTATCATTATTATTCTCCTCTGTGTCAAGGGAAATTACCTCTACAGGGGTCCTAAAATAAAATCTTAAGATTTCCTGAAAAAAAAAGAAAGGGGGTGGGGACTTTGTCTGTCTCAGCATGACAGTGAAGGACACCAAAAAGACCTCTGAAAGAGATTCTTGATAACTAAGATGATAAGGGCTCTGAAAAAACACAAATACACAAGCATTCAGGCATGCCTTCTGGTGGAGAAATCTAAAAACATAGTCTTCAAGGCACCTTTTGAAGTATGTGTGAAGCAAACCTCACAGCTGAAGTTAATATAACCTGAAGGTTGAGCCTTAGTGAGATTAACACTAGCCAGAGACCTGGATAGCTTCTCTACCAGATCCGCCTGCAGTACTGCAAGTGTGTCAGACAATTTAGTGACCTGAAAGTAAACATTGCCAAAGCATAAAACACGCCCCATAAATCTGGTATCTCAGACTTTCCACTGGAAGGACAGACAGTAGAATTCTGCTCTGCTAATCTTTTCCTTTTGTAGCTGCCACCACTCGTGGTTGCATACAGATGAAGAGGTAACAGTCAAATCTGTCAGATCCAGCAAAATCCAGGAACCAAAGGAGGTTGTAAAAATGTGGATCTAAGGTGGCTGGATGAAATGTTTCTGACATTAACAGGAGTAAAAACTCTGATCATCAAACTCAAAGGTCCAGGATCTGACAAAAGAACAGCAGAATCCCTCAAATTCAGCAAGAGCCATGCCCACCTGATTCAAGGGGTACCAGGATATGAAGGTAGCTGCAAAACTTTGGATCTGAAGTGACCAGAACAGAAAACCTCCCAGCATAGTTCTCAACATCTAAATACAAAAAAATCCAGACAAAGTTCCTTATTTAAAATAATGCTATTGTAGTATAAAATTAATCTGTATTAGAATGCATTTTCAGAAGGATATGAAGCCTAAACGTCAAATGACTGTCATTATATAATGACTTCAGTCCTCAATGATTTGACATAAAGCACAAGGTTATGAAGGGCATACCAAAATATCTGAGGCGAAAAACTGGATATTCTGCAAAAAACTGGAGAGTAGAGAAGCGTTTTTTCAGTAATCTCTGGAACCAAAACTGTACATCTCCAGCCATATAGTATATCGTCTTGGATAAAATCAGAGACTTAATAATCTACTTAATAATCTGGGTAAATAAGAAGTACCACATCATGATAAATTTTATTTAAAGTACATGACCAGCTCAAATGTCACACTGATGGGGGAAGGGATGTGAATCTAACATGTATACCAATAACACAATAAACCACTCCCTTGCCTGATAAAATGAACATAAATATATATATATATATATATATATATATATATATATATATATATATATGTGTGTGTGTATATATATATATATATATATATATATATATATATATACGCGCACACACACACACACACACACACACACAGAAAGCTTGTGAGGAAACTATTACTCTGTTATTTTTGTTTTACTTGGATCGCTTGTCTGTGTACTTAATGGATTTTCAACAGGAAAGAGACTGCCTACCCTGCTGGGATCACTTTCAAAAACTTAGTAATTCTGTACAATATTTTTAATTATGTATTTTTTATTATTTTTTTTTTACTTAAGACAAGTTTAAGTTTGCTACTTCTACTACCATTGTCTGATCTGATTAATATACAGTGATTAACTAGATATATATGGATTGAAAATCTTCCACACAGTGAAGTTTCTTACACTGTTTTATTTATTGGATCTGAAGACCCATGATGAAACACCACAGGTTCTCAAACTACCTGATCCTAAAAGGACCGAAACACAATGGGTCCAAAGAAGAGTTGGAACCTCTGCACAACTGTTGAAGCTGATACAATGAGGAGGAATTCGGACCCAAAGGCATAAACAGAAGTGTAACAAGGATCAAAACAGGGATGATATCTAAATATGATTCTTACAGAGTTAGAATATAAAAGTTTCTCTAGCTCGGAAGCAAATTATTAGTGCTACTGTATTTGAGTCTGAATGCTCGGATCTGGAAGGACAGATGAGAATGAGAAGTTATGTACCTACCATAATGTTCCATGTTAGTTGTCTTCTTCTCACCTTCTTTCTTGCTGGATGGGTTCGGAGCCGATCCTCGGCTCCAACTCGGCCAATACTAAAGCTCGAGAACTATTTTTTACCGGCTCGAAGCTCCCCTATATCCCACAGTGCTAGGCGGTAACTACTCAGATCTCGTTTGATAGCTAAAACCATAGCAGCTCTGGTCCCCAAGGGATGGAGAAAGAGAAAGACCACCTCTATATAAACCTACGTCTAAAGTTACCAAAAAAGGGACAATAGAGGTGGGTGAAAAATGTGGGAAGGAAGATCCCAAAGGATCTTTTCGGTCTGTCCAGGCTAGGGGGACGGTGGGTGGGATGCAAGAAAGTAGGGAGAAGAAGACAACGAATATGGAACGTTATGGTAGGTACATAACTTCTCAATGTTAAGTTGTCCATCTCGCCTTCATTCTTGCTGGATGGGACCGCATCCCTAGCACCTTTAGCCTGGGTGGCTCATCGGAACAGACTCTTGAGGATGGTGGAACCAAAGTTAGTTAGTTCTGGAGGCCATATCCAATTTGTAATGTGAGATAAAGGTATGAGGAGAAGCCCATGTGGCTGCTGCACAAATGGAATCTATTGTCAGTCTAGCCTGAAAAGCTACCGATTGAATGAGCTCTAGGTCTTGATGGCAGCTCTTGACTTCTGAGTTCATAGATGAAAGTAATTATAAAGGCCAGCCATCTCGATAGGGACACTTTAGAAACTGGGAGGCCCACTTTTCCTTCCGCATAAGATAGGAAGAGCTGATTAGATTTCCTAAACTGTTTTGTTCTGTCTAAATAAAAACGAAGCTGGAGATGAACATCCAGAAAGTGTAACTTTTGTTTTGCCCTGTTGGAATAATCAGGGAAGAAAACTGGCAGATCGATAGTCTGGTTTAGACTTGCCTCAGAAGAAACTTTGGGTAAAAAGGACGGGTTAGTCCTGAGGGACACTCTGTCTTTATGGAAAACTAAATACGGAGGACGAATGCAAAGAGCATGAAGTTCAGATACCCTTCTAGCTGATGTTATGGCTACTAGAAAAAGGGTTTTCCATGAGAGCAACTTCAGAGAGCAGGAAGCCGCAGGTTCAAAGGGGGGAAGAATCAAGGAAGCCAGGACTAAATTTAAGCCCCACTGAGGTGGGGGATCTCTGATTGGGGGCTTGAGCAAACAGATACCTTTGAGAAAGGCTTTGCAAAGTTTATGGGACATAATGTTGGAGTCCAAAAGGCCTACGTGAAAGTTAGATATGGCCGCCAATTGTACTCTGATAGTAGACGAAGAAGAGCCTGAGTGAAAAAGCTCTGCCAGGAAGTATAGAATAGACTGGATAGGCGCACTGAAAGGGTCTATGTTTTTAGTTGCTGCCCAGAAGGAAAAACGTTTCCACTTGCTATTGTAAATCCTTCTGGTAGAAGACTTGTGGGAAGCTATAAGGATGTTACGGACTGAATGGGAAATTAGAGGAAGCCTGGCTAGGGTAGGAAGTGGAGCAACTAAGCTGTGAGGTTGAGAGATTGGAGGGAGTGGTGCAGCTGACCCGACTGATGGGTCAAAAGATCTGGCACTGGGTCCAGATGCCAAGGCTGTTCCAAGAGGTAACAATGCAGGAACGGAAACCATATCTGTCGAGGCCAGTACGGAGCAATGAGGATCAAAGTGACTTTCAAGGCGGTAGCTTTCTGAATTAATTGAGTGATCAGTGGAAAGGGGGGGAGGCATACAGAAGTCCCCGGGGCCAATCGTGGACTAGAGCATCTCTGGTGGGTTAGCCAGGTAGAGGGAAGAGGGTGAAGAAATCGGGACACTTGCTGTTTTGGGGAGTTGCAAAAAGATCGCAGCAAGGTCGACCCCATCTCTGAAAGATTTCTTTCAGCACTGACTGTTTGAGAGACCACTCGTGTGGCATGAGTATGGCCCTGCTTAACTTGTCCGCTATCACGTGGGACTTCCCGGGGATGTGCGTTGCTGTCAGAAACCGCTGAGAAGAGATCACCCACTGCCAAAGTCTGAGTGCCTCTCGACATAATGGATAGGACTTGGTTCCGCCCTGTTTGTTGATGTACCACACTACATATTGTCCGTCTGAACTGCAACAGTCCCGGTGGGAAGAGTGTCCTGAAGGGCCTGCAATGCTAAAAGTACTGCTCTCATCTCCAAGACATTTACGTGCAAGTGGCATTCGAAAGCTTGCCACGTGCCCTGGACCATCCTGCCCTGATATTGCCCCCCCACCCGATCAGGGAGGCGTCCGTCGTCACCGTGGTGACCGGGGGGGAAGGAACTAGGGATCTGCCCTGAAGAATTTGAGGTGAGAACATCCACCAAGAAAGATGATTCTTGCACGATTGGGTCAGCAAAATGCTGTGAGACATTGGGAGCTGTTGGAAGGACCATTGAGAAAACAGCATCCACTGAAGGATCCACATGTGAAAATGGGCTAGGGGAAGGAGTGTAATGGCAGCTGCCATGACACCTAATACCTTCAAGACAACCCTGGCTTGGATTTTGTTGCACTGAAGAAGAATGTGAACATGTCTGCGGATATCTGATACCCTTTGCTCTGTTAGCTTTGTGGAAAGATGAATTGTGTCCAATGTGGTGCCTATGAAGGTAATAGACTGACAAGGCGACAAGACAGATTTTTTTGAAATTTATGGAAATGCCTAGAGCTTTGCAAGTATGAACGGTGCAGTCTTTGGATAGGAGAAGTTGATGCCTGGTGGTGGCGGTAAGGAGCCAGTCGTTTAGATATGGAAACACCTGGAATCCTTGTTGTCTCAGGTGAGCCTTGACCACTGCCATGCATTTGGTGAACACTCAAAGGGCTGTAGTGAGACCAAAGGGCAGGGCTCTGAACTGGTAGTGACTGGCTCCCAGCCGGAAGCGGAGGAACCTTCTGGAGCATCTGTGCATCTTGATATGATAGTACGCATCCTGAAGGTCTATTGAGCACATCCAATTGTCCTGACCCAAGAAGGGTAGAATGGACTGTAGCGTGACCATCCGGAATTTCGTTTTTCTTACGGACTTGTTTAGTCTGCTGAGATCCAATATTGGTCTCCAGTCCCCTGTCTTTTTTGGTACCAAAAATAATTTGGAGTAGATTTCGGATCCTTGCTGGTCTGCTGGGACTGGCTGGATAGCTCTTTTTGACAGCAGCTTTGATATTTCTAGCGCTGCCCATTCCCTTAGACTGGGTGGAACATCTGGAAGGGGCCCTTTTGGTTGATATGGGGTGTGGACAAAGGGAATTTTGTAACCCTCGGATATAATCGACCGTACCCATCTGTCTTGAGTGAGAGAAAGCCAGGCTTCTGGGTACAGTGATAATCTTCCCCCGACTGCCTCCGAAGGCGGACAGTCGGGCAGCTCCTCAGGGATGCTGAAAGGGTTTGTCAGAAAGAGTCTCTCTGCTACCCTGATTTTGCAGACCCCCTCTGCCTCTAGGGTGGCATCTATTGTTGTTCCCCCCTCTGCCTCTAGAGGGGAACTGACCTCATGCGTCAGGCGAGACTCCCTGTGGTTTGCGGAACCACATCTTTCCCCCCTTCTGACCCTTGGGATATGGTCTGGAAGGGGTGGAAAAACGGACTCCCACGGCAGAGAGAGTCTTGCCTTCCTGCTCGCACTTGGTCAAAGTATCCTTCACCTGAGGTCCAAACAAAGCTGAACCATCAAAGGGGGAATTGGGGAAGGACACCTTGAAAGGGTCTGCAAAGTTGCAAAGCCGCATCCAGGCATGACATCGTAAAGCTACGCCTGTACCTGCGGCCCTACTCACCCCATCAGCCACATACGAGATAAGCCGCATGGAGGAATTGATGATCGAATTTAGGGTTGCCAACTGGGAGTTCATTTTGTCTCAAAACCCCTCAGCTGTTGGATCCTGTATAGCATCACCCATTTCTGTGAGCAAGTCTCTCTGAAGACAGGTGAAGTGGCACAAGTAGTTCAGTGACCGCATAGCAAAGGTCGCTGAGGAAAACATCCGCTTACCATACCCATCCATAGTCCTAGATTCCTAATTAGGAGGATGGACAGGTACTGAAGGATCAGCTAATTCCTTCTTAGTGGCTGCGGCCACCACCATGGCATCAACGGGGACGCCCTTAGATAAGAATTGTTTTTCCATAGGAGCTGTGATGAATTTAGACGGCCTCCGTGGAGTAGGTTCCACCGTATCAGGGGCCGTCCACTCGTTCCTTGCCACCACTTCCATGAGGGGGTCGAAGGGAGGAGACACCCAGGAGGTGGAAGGGCGAGAACCAAACGCCTCAAGGTAAACCGACTCGTCCTCGGAAGGGTTGAGGGTGGACCAGTTCCCCCTCTGTTTAAGGATTTCAAGGATGTCAGAAAAAGAGACATCTTCAGAGGGGGACTGTGGGGACCCTTCCGACTCATCCAAGTTGGTATCCGAAGTGATAGACTCAGGGGAGTCGATATGCTTCCTCTTGCATTTTTTCTTCCGAGGGGGTTCCCCTGCCGGATCAGGGGAAACCTCGGAAAAGGAGGATATTCCCAATGGGGAAACCTGAGGCGTTGGGTCTCTACGGTCTGGAACGAGAGGGTGGGTAGAGACTACCACAGGCACTGTAGAGGGAGGATCTGAGGGAGCCGACCATGGGGCAGACACAGGGTCTAGCACGCTCCTCATGATCTCGAAGGCGCCCCGATCAGGCCGGGCCGAAGATCCCCGCTCCGAAGAGACAAGGACTCCTCCCGGCACTGAGAGGGACGGCTCTGAAGCCGGTGTCGGGGCTGAACTCACCAGCGCCAAAGCTCCGAGAGGGAGAACGGGGTCAGACAAGAGTCCGATGCCACTCGCCCCCTCAGAGCCGACGAGGGAAGCCCGGTGCCCAGATCCCTCCAAAGAGGAGATCGGAGCCGACAACGGAGCCAAAAGGTGGGGAATCGGCTCCGACGTGCCGACAGTCACGGCTCCCACAAGCTCCGGCTCCGAACTCAAGGGAGTCGGAGGAGGAACCGAAGATGGGATGGGTATAGCCACTGACTGTTGAGTAGGGCTATGCAGCATTTGGGCTAGTGCCTGAGACTTTAGAAGTCTACTAACCACCCTCTCTAAGTCATGGTCGGACAGCCTGGAGGACCGAGAGGAATGGGACCTGTGGCTCCGCTCCGACAGAAGTGGGGATCCCGGTGCCGAGTGAATGAAGCCAAGGGACGGGAACCTTGACCTCTTTCTAGTAGATGGCTCCGATATCACTATCGGAGCCATTTGAGTCTTGGAACCCTCGGCTCCGGCCAGAGCTGAGGTAACAGACTGAGTCTTGGAAACATCGGCTTCAGCTGGAGCCGATGTCGAAGCAGTTTTGGTGCCTCCGGTCGAAGGCTCTGAAGCTGGAGCCGATGGCCTGGAAGGCTTCGAAGGCTTCCCCGACGAAGACTGGGTCGCGGTGCCTTCAGGCTTTAACAAGCCTCGAAGTATCAATTTGTTCCTGCGCTCCTGCAGGACTCTTGGACTGAATGCATGGCAGACAGAACAAGACTCCTGCAGGTGCAGAGGTCTCAGGCAATATACACAGGAAGTGTGACCGTCTGTCAGAGACATTTTCTGACAGCACGAGTCACACTTCTTGAAGACTGAGACCTTGGTGTCTTTAGACATCTTAAATCAAAGTACAAGACACAGACGCACACACAGATACACCCCTTTAACAAAAAACTAAGTCAATCACACAGACACAAGAAAAACACTGACTGACTAAGGGAAAAAAAGGGGTTAGGCCCAAAGGCCTAACAAATTAACAGGACAAAAGAGGGAATAAAATGGGATAAAAGGGACCCGGATTAAGCTAAAAGGGATAGTAACGTAGGGGACAACAACAACTACTATATTTGAATAACAACTTAGGGATTTTTAGAGAAATTTACAAGTAAATTAAACTAACCTGCAGAGCCGGTAGAAAAAAGCACCTCGCAACTAAAGCGGCAAACGAGATCTGAGTAGTTACCACCTAGCATTGTGGGATATAGGGGAGCCTCGAGCCAGTAAAAATAGCTCTCGAGCTTTAGTATTGGCCGAGTCGGAGCCGAGGATCGGCTCCGAACCCATCCAGCAAGAATGAAGGTGAGATGGACAACTTAACATTGGTGGTTTTCTAGAAAATGTTGCCATGGGTCCTGTTGAGCTAGCAACTTTATAAATTTGTAAGAGCTTTATGTGAGATGCGTCCCTAAATTTATTTATTTATTTATTTTAGGTTTTGTCTAGATTTCCTAAGCAAAGAGATTGAGAAATATGGCTGGATCTCACTTGTGTGCACCCAGGTCCTTTGCCAAAGTCTAAAGACTTTCCAGGCTTGTATGTTGTGGCTAAAACACCATTTTCATGAAAACGGAGCAAAAAAGCATGTCCGATACATGGATGACCGTTCCAAGATGGTCAAATCACATTAACATTCCAATCAGTCTCTCGCTATTTCTTTTCTGTGGAAGAGACTGACAATTAAGACCTTTTGAACGATTTTAGTTGTATTATGGGGACTGAAACCTCAATAATTCTTAAAACTAGAAACTTTTATTATTATTCTAAATGTATTCCTAACTAATAAAAAGTAAAATGAGCCAAGACTTCACTTTCTAAATGTATTCCTATTAATGTCTGATAGAATGTGGAGGATGAGTCTGCCACAGACATCGCAGATCCACCGTAAAGCTCCAAAATGAAGTGGGCATTCAAAAAAGCAAGTTAAGCCCACACTTCTCACATGGGGAACTAGAAAAAAAAACAAGCTAGATATACAACGTACAGATACAAATGTATGTATCGTACTGTTATTTATAAATGTGGAGCTTTTCTCCCCCGGCCTCACTGAAAAAGGACATTTTGTTCAGTTGGACTTTCCCAGTAAACAAATGTAAAATAAATAAATAAATCAATAAAAATACAGGGAAAAAGTTAAGTTAGCAACGAGTGCAGAAAGTAACAGTAAAAAGAAGAAATTACGTTTCTGAACTACAGGGTATAAAGGAAGTAACAGCTACAAGGGTAAATGGAAGGGGATAAGAATAACTTTATGAAAGAACGAGATAAGGAATTTTGTAGTAGATTTATGAAAAACACTTATCTCCTTATGTGAAGCTAGAGAGATGAAGACAACCACATCCAGATACTAGACAAACGAGATCTGAGGAATGTGAGGGATGGTGCATTATGGATAAGTAAGGAGTTTGAGAGTTTGTTAGAGGCCATGAGGTAGTGAAACAGACGAGTAGGATCTGAGGATCGGATCCGAACCAATATGTTGAGGATGAATGAAAACTGACATTAGATTACAATTCAACAAGTTACATTAAGGTTAACAAATTTAACTGGAAGACTTTACCTATGATGTCTGAAAACTGGATGGTGTCAAATACCTCTGTGAGATCTGAATATGTGGTGTTTACTGATCTGCCTTTATACTTTGTGCCAGTTTGGTGCAACACCCTAGTTCTCTCTCTGACCTCTTCACATAGTCTTCCCTTCTCCTTAACCATACTTCCCAGATACCTGACGATGTTAACCTTTACCAATATTTCTCCTTTATCTCTGATTTCAATATGAACACAAAATGGATCAAAGCTGAATCCTAATGTACACTCACTCCCACTGAGAACCCCTCTGTGAGTCCAAACATTATTCACACTTGTGTTATTGGGTCCTTATATAAAGTCTACACTAATTCAACCAATATTTCTGGGACTTCAAATCATTACAGGACAGCCCAAATCAGCTTTCTTGAGGCCTTGTCATGGACTTTCTCCAAATCAAGGTATGCCTGGTTGGACTCTCACCTCATATCTTGATTATTCTCTATTATCTGTCTCACTGCAAACATTGGGTCAGTTGTACTGCATTCTGAATTGCTCGTGTGCCATCTTATTTTCTATTATTCTATCATTTGTTTCTCCCTCTCCCTCCCTTTCATTCAGTGTGACACTTTGATACCGCTTTACTGCCTGCAGTTGTGATTATCCCCTTTGTTCTTGATCAAACTGACACTAAAATGCTTATTTTCCAGTCATCTGGGATACATCTGTCTCTCCATATTATGACGAGTACTTGCAGTATAAACAAACATCATAATATAAGGAGAAAATGATATGGTTGATATAATTATTTCCATCACCAGTCAGAAACAGTATATGCATGTCTACAGGGATCTTTAATGCACCATTAGGAAGAGTAAGGCTGAATATAAATGGAAGTTGGCTAATACTTCAAAAGATAAATCATGAGGCCTTCTTCAACTATATTAAGAGAATTCCAAGATAATACCCATTACTGCATCAAATTTGAAGTGAATGGCATTCATTATTCTGGTAACAAAGCTATAGTAATGCCCTGGCTGAAAAATTCAGCTCAGATTTATCCTCTCCTTCATGGTCCAATGTTCCCTCCCTTGAATATTTTAACACTGCTCCTCCCATTAATTCTATGGACCAGATTCTGGAAGACATTACCGAAACTAAAATAACAGCTCCATGGGCCCAGACAATATACCAAGCTACCTTGTTGTTAATACAAAGTATGTTATTGCTGAGCCCCTTCCTTAAACCTTATAATCCCAGTCTCCCCATAAAGTGTGTCATGAGCTCTGGAAAAAAAAAGTAGTTGCAGTGCGTCTGCATAACAGCAATGCTGGCACTCTCTTAAATTATTGTTCCATTTGCTTTACTAGTATTATTTGTAAAACCGTGGAGCAGATATTAGTTAATCTCATTTACATAACTGGTAACTTATAAATACAAACTAGTCTAGTCCAGATACAGATTTGCTGTATCCATGACTGTTTTGTAAGTTTCTGACCACCCAGACCTTTCTGTGTTGGCGGGAAGCATTCTAGCTTATCAGTGGGAGTGGTAAGCACTAGGTAGCCTATCTAACACAAGAGGAGTGGTTTCTGGTCCAGAAATTGTAGTTTATTGGCTGTTTGGGCATTTTTTCCAACGATTTCAACTTTCTGGTTTAAAAGCCTATGTTTGCGCACCGTGCAGCAGCGCTCAGCTGAGGTAAACAATTACCGGTGCCATAAAGTCTGCTTTTCAATCTTCCCCTTAGAACATGCTTTTACTTCTTGCACTTCAATTAGCGTAATCAGCTAGCACTTTAACAGACTTTTGTAGAATTTATTGTAGCACACTTAGGGGCTATCATCACTAGCTGTTCCTACGCAGTAACAGCACCACTACTTATTAGTTATGACCACCCCTCCTGGTACGATTGTAGGGCAATTTCCTGTGCTTTCTCCTGCTAACCTGGTACACTTGGGCATTCTGAGACAGTCTGGCAACTGTCTAATGTACACAGACAACCCTCTCCTCTTACCTCCCAACACTCATACCTGTGAGGGATGTACTTATATCACCAAACTGGAAGCAGTGCATGCTTTAACCAAGACCTGACTAGCTGGTCAAGAGGAGAAGGTCAACACCGGCTGCAGCTCACTACATAGAACACACAGTCCTCCAAAACACCAACCATCTCAACCCACATATAGAAACACAAACCATACACCCATCTTCGCAGAGGCTCTCAATAAAAATTTACCCAAACAACAGAGACCCCCGAGACGGAAACGCACCTGACCACCACAACACTACACCAACCCCAGAACACATAGCTCACCACAACAATGGGCCCCTCAAACCAAGCCCTTAAGGCAAAACACTTTGCCCAATGTACTAATCATAGGAGACTCAATTGTGAGACACACTGATGTCCCACTCACTAGGATGAACAAGGAAAATGTGACAGTCAGTTGTCTGTCAGGTGCCACATGCACTCAGGTCACTCCATAACAAGTACAAATATGACTCAGTCATTGTCCATGTGGGTGTGAATGGGCTGAGATGTACCTCCATGGACTACATGAAAAGAGATGTGATGGAACTCTCGGGTTATGTGGCCCAGGCAGGTATGAACCTAGCCCTGAGCAGTGCTCTACCATCACCCAGAATGATACCACAGTACAAGCAGAAAAATGATTGGCTTCAACAATTGGCTAAGTTTCTGGTGTCATTCTAAGGGGATCCAGTATCTGTCTGCCTGGGACGACATGATCGACAGACCTCGATGCTTTGCCAGAGATGGCCTGCATCTGTCACCCCTGGGATTCCAGGTACTGGCTAAGGCTCTTGCCACCCCTATAGTGCTTTTTTAGGCAGTGTTCCAAAGACCAAAATTCCACTGTAACAGCTACAAACAAATGCAATCTGAGGGTTATGTTGCACAATACTAGAAGGCTAAATCTCAAGATGCACTCATTTGAAGCTCTCCTCCAAATAGAGAATGTCGACATCTGTGCTATAACAGAGACCGGATACTCACACCTCTAGACTGGTCACCCAGCATAATGCATCCAAGATACTTCAGGTACAACTAACACTGGGTAAGATGGCAATACAAGTCATAGCCTGATACGGAACCCCAAACATGTCCCCAGACTCTCACTCCAACTTCCTAAGCACCTTGGAATCTATCAAGGTCCAACCCAATACTCTCATACTGAGTGACTTCAACTACCCTTCCATCAGCTGGAAAAACTATTCAAGTACCAATGTACAGGCCCAATGCTTTCTGGAATTTATCAGTTCCAATGCCCTGGACCAGCTCATTCTGAACCCACTAGAGGAAGCAACATTCTTATAGGTTCATAGGTTCATACTAGGCTATCTGCCCAAGGGCATTTATAAGCCTAGCCCATAGTTATGTGGCTTTCGCCACCCCTTTAGTTTGAATAAAAACTATGCCTATCATTTTGCTGTGCCTCTGTCAAGCAGTGACACTGAAGTAATCCCTGGGGTATATCTGCAATCTCCCATCCATTGGTCAAGATTCCTCTTGAACAAGGCCAGAGAGGTGCTCTGCCTCACATGTACCGGGATTTTGTTCCACAGCATAGGGAGTCTCTGGGTGATGAATCTGTCCCTCCAGCATGTTCTATTTATAACCATGTCAAGGTTTAAGTCTCCGCCCTTGTGGTTCTGAGGGATCTAGATTTTTGAGGTGAAGCATATTCATCAAATCTGGGTTTGACATGGCCTTATATGTCAGGCACAGGTCACCTCTGAGCAAGCGGTATGAGACTGAATAGAGCTGGAGTTCTTTCAGTCGGGCAGCATAAGACATATTTTTGAGACCCTTTATCCTTTTGGTGAGGAACTTTTGGGGCCTTTCAAGCTGCAGCAGGTGTCTGGTCAGATACATTCGAACGGGCATTGTACTCAATCATAGGTCTAATGAGTGATGAGTACAGGGGACGATGACCTCCCTTGATCTAGATGTGAATCCTTCATGATCAGGTGGGCGATATAGAAGGTTTTCCTAACTACTTTAGCAACATGAGTGTCAAACGAAAGGCTACTGTCAACCTGGGTCCCCAGATCCCTGATGACTCTTTCTGTGCTCAGTGGATTGCCACCTATATGGTAGCTAGGGGTAACCTTGTTTTTCCCGAAGGGTATGACTATGCATTTTTTGGCGTTTAACTTCAGGCCATGGCTCTGGCACCAGTTATCCATTTCTGTGAGGCCCTTCTGGAGGATATCTGTGTCAGATGTGTTTTCAACTATGGTGCCCAGTTTGCAGTCATCTGCAAACTTTGTCAGCCATAACCCTCCTGTGTTTGCTTGTACTTCAGAAAAGTAGATGCCGAACAAGAGTGGACCCAGGACTGAGCCCTGTGGGACACCACTTGTGACAGGCTTTGAGTCTGATATGGCTCCAGCAACTCTGACCCTGTGGGTTCTGTCACTTAGCCAGTTTGCAACCCATCTTGTGATGTATGGGTTTACATTCAAGCTGATGAGTTTTTCGATGATACCTGAGTGGGGTATTGTGTCGAAGGCCTTTGCCAGGTCGAGATAGGCTGTATGGACTGCCTTTCCCTCATCAATGGCCTTGGTGACTGTCTCGAAAAAGTCAATCAAGTTTAAGAGGCAGGATCTGCCTTTGACAAAGCCAAACTGGGTTGGATCCAAAGTCTGCAAGTTCCCTATGTCTTTATTTATGAGTTCCATTATGATCCTCTCCATGGCTTTGCAGATAAGGCTTGTCAAGGTAATGGGGCGGTAATTTCCAGGGTCTGTGGAGGCACCGCCTTATGAAGTGGGACCACAGTCGTGCGCCACTCCTTGGGTACGTATCCTGAGGTGAGGCTAAGATTGAACAGCTGTCCTAACTGTGGGTTTAATTCCTCGTTGAGTTCATGAAGCACACAGCCGGGGACACCATCCGGTCCCATGGATGCTGTGTTTTTGCCTTAGTGAGGGCAGTTCTCACCTGGGCGTTGGAGATGTTTGGGGGCTACAATCCTCTGGAATAGATATCTCTCCTTTTGGGGAGGGGGAAGAAGTTTGCACTGAACCTGTCAGCCAGTATATTGGCAATGTGTGTAGGTTCAGTAATTTTCACATTATTTTGAACTAATTCTGAGCATATCTGGGAGTTTCCTCCTAGGTTTCTAACATAGCTAAAGAAGGCCTTATGATTGTCTTTAGAGTCCTTGGCAATTTTCTCTCAAAATTTGCCTTGGATGATTTTATGAGAGCTCTTAGTTTTTACTTATAATGATCAAAGGTGTCTTACCTTTCAAGGATTTTGCTCTATCTTGTAGTAGCTTCCTCCTTTTGTTGTAGAGCTTGTTTATGGCTGGGGTCCACCAGACTGGATGCTTGCCTTTGGTACAGAGAGTCTTAGTTTTGTTTGGGATTGCCTGATCCATGCAGTCCTGTAGGTGCTGGTAGAAGGCATTTGTAAGTGATTCAGTGGTTTGAGTAATGTTTACCACTGGCTCAGGGGCCTTAAAGGAGACCACACTAGTTTTTAGAAGTGTGAAATCGGCTTTTGAGAAGTTTTTCACTGTGGTCTTTTTTGTTTCAGGTGGGGCGGATGAGGACCTCCAGCGAGATTAGTTTATGATCTGATCTCACCAGTGAGGGGTATACTTCCGGTGTTGAACATTTTGATCCCATGTTCATGATGATGAGATCAAGTATGTTTTCTCCTCTTGTGGGAATGGTGACTAGTTGTTCCATGGCATTTGAGTTTATGAACTCCAGGAATCTTTGGTTTAGAGTGTTCGGGCTTGAGTAGTGTTCCCAGTCTATATTAGGGTAGTTGAAGTCACCTAGTATGATGGTGTTTGGAGATACATTTATCCCTCCAATGTTTTCAGGAAGGCCATGTGAGGTTCCTGAGTTTGAGAGGGTGGCCTGTAACATGCTACAAATTGCAGAGCAGTCTTGCCTATGGTTAATTGCACCTGGATGGTCTCCGATGCATCGTGCGTTGCCACCAACCTTGAGGTGTGGGTGTCCTTTATGAATATGGACACCCCTCCTTTCTTGGTGTTGTCCGGATTTTGGGGCGGAACGCATGATATGAGGTGAAACCTGTTAGTGCTGGGGTGCTCTCAGGAGCCTTGAACCAGGTTTCTGTCACAGCACAGACATCGATGTTCTCCATATTGAGAAGGGCCTCGAGTGCGTGCATCTTGAGATTGAGACTTCTGGCATTGAGCAGCATTACCCTTAGTTTTTTCCTTTTGGTGTTCTAGGGTGGTAGGTTTAGAATTTGAGCCTTGCCTAAAAAGGCAATATGGGGTGTCAAGAGCCTTTGCCAATATCCGAAGCCCAGGGTGACAGGTGCAAGCCGTCCCTTGCGGCAGCGTGGCTTGTCCAGCATGTCATCCCAGGCAGACAGACATTGGACCCCTTTGAATGACACCAGAATTTAAGCCAATTATTAAAGCTGATCATCTTATCACTGTATTGTGGCATCATTCTAGGTGAAGGTAGGATACTGCTCAAGGTCAGGGTCATACCTGCCTGGGCTACATAATCAGAGAGCTCCTCGATGTCCCTTTTCATGTAGTCCAAGGAGGTACATCTCAGGTCGTTGACACCAGCGTGGACAATGACTGAGTCGTACTTGTACCTGCTGTTGAGAGACCTGAGTGCTTGCGTTATGTTACTCAGTCTGGTGAGTGGGACATCAGTGTGTCTGACTATGGAATCACCAATGACAAGTGTGTCTGGCATTTTGTTTGGCCTTAAGGGCTGTGACTGTTTGACACTCTGACTGTGTGGTCTATGTGTTGCATGTGTTGGGTCGTGAGGTGGTAGTTGTTTGGGTGTCTGCTTTGGTGGCCTCTGCTGTTTTGGTAAATTTTGATCAGAGCCTCGAGTATGTCTTTGTGTGAGTATGTGTATGATTTGAAGTTGTGATGGTACCATGTGTGACTGGGTATGTATTGTGTGTGGTTACCTTCTCCTCCTGTCTGGTCTTGCCAGTCCTATGTTGAGAGAGCTCAGCCTCCAGTTTGGCCGTATAGTTGCATCTCTCGCATGTATTTGTGTTTTGTGGGAGAAGGAGAGGATTGTTCAGTGTACATGAGGCAATTGTAACATTGCCTCAATATTCCCAGGTTCACCAGTTGAGCTGGAGAGGACACTAGCAACTGATCCTCGACATACTAGAAGTAGTAGATAAAGAGACTTTCAAAGGACTCGGGAAGTGGGTTTTAGGCTGGTGGGGTACTATCTATAATAAGAGTGCTTTATCAAGGTGCAAGTACTGTAGGAGTAAGTGCTAGGCTTTACAGATAGAGAATAGTCTACTTGGGAATCAAGTAGAGATGAACTTTTCAGTTATAGGATATGCTGGTTAGATCAGCAGTACAGCTCGAGGAAGGTAGTTCTAAGGGAAAATTTGAAGAGTGGAATTTAGATGGCCTGAATAGTTTAACCTTGTTTAACCGCCGCTGCTCTTGTGTGCAACAGTGGCAACTCTGCGCTAAATCTTGACATGGTTATCACCAACATGGGAGACCACTGCTCCACACCTATAGTCAATTCCTCCCTGGTTAAATATGACCACAAACTGATCACCATGGGAATCTCCATCTTACCTACACCCCTGCTAAGGTGACCACCCTAAAAAACTTGTCTAAAGCCAACTTTGGGCTCCTAAAAACAGAAGTGGCTAATTTCTTGGCACCCATGCCAATGGAAAATAGCTGCATGACTGCCGAATCATACACTAATACACTGTACGAGCATGTACACAAATGCACAGACCTTGTCATATTAAACAGAACTAGGATGCTGTCCTCCAAAAAAGGAAGCCAATCTGGTGTTCCCCGGCTATCAATAAACTCTACAAAAGAAGGAAGAAACTGTTGCAGAAAAAAAAATGAAGTCACAAGACTGGTAAACCTACCTTATCAGTCTCAACAAAAAGTTGAGATTCCTTATCAAATCCTCTAAAGCCAGCCATGAAGGTAGAATTGTGGCTGACACAAAAAACAACCACAAAGCCTTCTACAGCTGTATCAAAAACCTCAAAGGCAATGCCCAGATTTGCTCTGAGTTACTGCAGAATGGCATCTCCTATACTGAGCCAAAAGATATAGCCAACATACTGGCCGAAAGATTCAGTGCCAACTTTACCCGTCTGCCTGGTACCCATCATTTCTGTGGAACAGGTAAAAGCTGCATTGTCCAAAGCCAAGAATACAGCATCCATAGGACCTGATAATATCCCTGGCTGTGTCTTACATGAGCTACAAAATGAACTGGCACCACATCTGTGTGCCTTGTTCAATCACAGACTTACCTCAGACTATGTCCCTAATTCTGGGCTGTGGTGTAGTTCCTGTGTTGTCCATTACCTTACTTGGATAGAAGGAAGTTTCTTCGCTCACCAGTGAGAGTGGGGAGCCTTGAGCAGCCTACCTGTCCCTGTAGGAAGTGACCTCAGCACAAGAGCTGTAGTAATTGGTTGATTTGGACCATTTCTAGCTCTTTTGTAGTTCCCTGTTTAAAATCCGCCTCTGGGCGTTTTTTTCTGGCTATACTGCTCAGACAAGCTCCTTGTTGTCCTGCAGAGTGGTCCTAGCTACAGAGAACTCAGAAAAGCGACTACTTTCTGGATTTAAGTATCTTTGCTTTTTTTTCACTTGGAATAGCTTCTGTAGCTTACCCTGAACAAGCTTGAACTGTTTTTTTAACTGTTTGCTGCATTATTTAAAAACTGCACTTAAAGTTACTTTTTAGTCGAATTTGATCGAAAGTTTGTTTGTTTAATTCAACTGTTGAGGCTGCCCACTAAAGTGTGCTAGCCTGTGTAACTGATTTATCACTGTTTCTGCATTTTCTGTGTGTTTCTATCAAAAAATCAAAAAAATAATCCTTGTTTTCCCACCTCTCCTCGACTAGTTTAGACCAGTTTACAGGCATTGCTGTATTCTGGGCTGTGGTGTAGTTCCTGTGTTGTCCATTACCTTACTTGGATAGAAGGAAGTTTCTTTGCTCACCAGTGGGAGTGGGGAGCCTTGAGCAGCCTACCTGTCCCTGTAGGAAGTGACCTCAGCACAAGAGCTGTAGTAATTGGTTGTTTTGGACCATTTCTAGCTCTTTTGTAGTTCCCCTGTTTAAAATCTGCCTCTGTGTGTTTTTTTCTGGCTATACTGCTCAGACAAGCTCCTTGTGGTCCTTTTGAGTGGTCCTAGCTACAGAGAACTCAGAAAAGCGACTACTTTTTGGATCTAAGTATCTTTGCTTTTTATTCACTTGGAATAGCGTCTGTAGCTTACCCTGAACAAGCTTGAACTGTTTTTTTAACTGTTTGCTGCATTATTTTAAAATCTGCACTTAAAGTTACTTTTTAGTCGAATTTGATCAAAAGTTTGTTTGTTTGTTTGTTTAATTTAACTGTTGAGGCTGCCCACTAAAGTGTGCTAGCCTGTGTAACTGATTTATCACTGTTTCTGCATTTTCTGTGTGTTTCTATCAAAAAAAAAAAATAATCCTTGTTTTCCCACCTCTCCTCGACTAGATTAGACAGTTTACAGGCATTGCTGTATTCTGGGCTGTGGTGTAGTTCCTGTGTTGTCCATTACCTTACTTGGATAGAAGGAAGTTTCTTTGCTCACCAGTGGGAGTGGGGAGCCTTGAGCAGCCTACCTGTCCCTGTAGGAAGTGACCTCAGCACAAGAGCTGTAGTAATTGGTTGTTTTGGACCATTTCTAGCTCTTTTGTAGTTCCCTGTTTAAAATCCGCGTTTGCCCGGCTTTGCGCAAAGCAATCGTTAAACAAGGTTAAACTTCTTCTGACTCCGCCAAGTCTGCTCTTCAAATTTTCCCTTAAGGAAGCTCTACTCTTAGTATAATCAGACTACTCACTATATTATAAGCCTAGCACTTGTTCTCAATACTTCTCTACTAAGTAAGCACTCTCGTACTAAGTAAAGCACTACATCTACCTACCACCCCTGTGAATATCCACTTCCCTTAAAGGTACAGCACTCCCTTATACTGTTCTAGCATGTCGAGTGGTAGATTACTGGCGTCCTCTCCAGTTCAGCTGGTCAATCTGGGTATCTTGAGACAATGCTACAATTGTCTCATGTACACAGACAACCCTCTCCTTCTCCCAACAAACACAAATACATGTGAGAGATGCAACTATATAGCCAAAGTGGAGGCTGAACTCTCTCAACTCAGGGCTGGCATGACCAGACAGGAGGAGATGGTAACGACACACACAACAATCCCAGTCCCACATAGACCTACCACAACTGCAAACCAAACACATAAAAACACAAAGACATACTGAGGCTCTAATAAAAACTTACCAAAACAACAGAGGCTCCCAAAGCAGACATCCAAAAATCCACCACCTCAAAACAAAACACATGCAACACATACTTCAATAAATCAGTGTGTCAACCAATCACAGCCCTTAAGGCCAAACACCATGCCTGATACACTAGTAATAGGTGACTCTATAGTCAGACACACTGATGTCCCGCTGACCATGCTGAACAAGGAGAGGGTGACTGTGAGCTGTCTATCGGGAGCTAGGATCCGCCACATAACACACGCATTCAAGTCACTCCAAAGCAAGTACAAATATGACTCCGTCATTGTCCATGCAAGCGTGAATGACCTGAGACGTACCTCCCTGGACTACATGAAAAGAGACATAGAGGAGCTCTCCGATTATGTAGCCCAGGCTAGTATGACCCTGACCCTGAGCAGCATCTTGCCCTCACCAAGAATGATACCTCAATACAAAGACAAGATGATCAGCTTTAATAATTGGCTCAAGTACTGGCGTCATTCTAAGGGGATCCAATATCTGTCTGCCTGGGATGACATGTTGGACAAGCCACGCTGCTTCGCAAGGGATGGCTTACACCTGTCACCACTGGGCTTCCGGATATTGGCTAAGGCTCTTGCCACCCCCATTGTGCCTTTTTTAGGCAAGGCTCAAAAGACAAACCCACCTCCTTAGAAAACAAAAATGGAAAAAAACTAAGGGTAATGCTGCTCAACGCCAGAAGTCTAAATCTCAAGATGCAGGCACTCGATGCACTCCTCAGCATGGAGAACACTGACGTCTGTGCAGTAACTGAAACCTGGTTCAAGGCTCCTGAGAGCACACCAGCACTACCAGGCTATACCTCGTATCATGCTTTTCGGCCCCAAAACCCGGGCCGAACCACAAAGGGAGGGGGAGTGTCCATATTCATCAAGGACACCCTCACCTCCAGGTTAGTAGCAACACATGAAGCATCAGAGACCATACAGGTGCAACTAACCACAGGCAAAACTGCTATACAACTGGTAGCATGTTACAGGCCACCCTCCCAATCTCAGGAACCCCACTCAGCCTTCCTAAAGACATTGGAGGATATGAATGTATCACAAAATACCATCATACTGGGAGACTTCAACTACCCAAACATAGATTGGGTACATTATTCTAGCCCTAATACCCTAGCCCAAAGGTTCCTAGAATTCATAAATTCAAATGCACTGGAGCAACTAGTCACCTCTCCCTCTAGGGGAGATAATATACTAGACCTGATCATCACAAACATGGGGACAAAATGCTCCACACCGGAAGTATACCCCTCACTAGTGAGATCTGACCACAAACTAATCACCCTGGATATACATATCCCACCTCCACCCCCAGCACAAAAGACCACAGTGAAAAACTTCTCAAAAGCAGACTTCACTCTTCTTAAGACTGAGATGGTATCCTTTAAACCCACTGTGCCAGTGGATACCACATCCCACAATGCCGAATCCTTCACAAATGCTTTCTATGGACATCTCCAAGAATGCATGGATCATGCAATCCCAAATAAATCCAAGTCCCTCTCTCCAAAGGCAAGCGTCATGTCTGGTGGACCTCAGCCATTAACAAATTGTATAACAAAAGAAGGAAGCTACTGCACGTCAGAGCAAAATCCCATAAAGGGAAGACATCTCTGATCAACATTAGCAGAAAACTACGTTCTCTCATAAAAACATCCAAGGCCAACTTTGAGAGAAAAATCGCTAAGGACACTAAAGATAACCACAAAGCATTCTTCAGCTATGTTAGAAACCTGGGCGGAAACCCTCAGATATGCTTAGAGTTAGTTCACAACAACAAAAAATACACTGAACCCACAGATATTGCCAACATTCTGGCTGACAGGTTCAGTGCAAATTTCTCCCCTCCCTCACCCCCAAAAGAAGAAATACTTATCCCAGCTGAATGTAATCTCCCTGTCATTTCAGATGTCCAAGTGAGAACCGCCCTAAACAAAGCTAAAAACACAGCATCAATGGGACCTGACGGTATCCCGGGTTGAGTGTAACGTGAACTCCAAGAGGAGCTAAACCCACACATAAAAATGCTATTTAACCTTAGCCTTACTTCAGGATATGTACCTGAACACTGGCGTACAGCAACAGTGGTCCCACTCCACAAAGGGGGTACCTCTACAGACCCTGGGAACTACCGCCCCATAAGCTTAACCAACCTGGTCTGCAAAGCTATGGAAAGAATCATTATGGAACTCATAAACAGAGACATAGGGGACCTACAGACACTTGACCCCACCCAGTTCGGCTTTGTAAAGGGCATATCCTGCCTTTTGAACCTGGTTGACTTTTTTGAAACAGTCACTAGAGCCATTGATAAGGGCAAAGCAGTCCATACAGCCTACCTGGACTTGGCTAAGGCCTTCGACACAATACCCCACTCAGGCATCATAGATAAGCTCAACAGCTTAAACGTAAACCCTTATGTCACTAGATGGGTTGCAAACTGGCTAAAGGACAGAACCCATAAAGTTAAAATCGCTGGAGCAATGTCAGACTCAAAGCCAGTCACAAGTGGTGTCCCACAGGGATCTGTCCTGGGACCCCTCTTGTTCGCATTTATTTCTCAGATGTTAAAGCAAACATGGGAGGGTTGTGGCTGACAAAGTTTGCAGATGACTGCAAACTAGGCGCCATAGTTGATACACCAGCGGACACATACATCCTACAAAAAGGCCTCACAGAAACGGACAACTGGTGCCGGAGTCACGGCCTTAAACTAAATGCCAAAAAATGTATAGTCATCACCTTTGGGAAAAAGAAAGTACCCACAAATTATCACATAGACAGCAACCCACTGAGTATGGAAAAAGTAATCAGAGACCTAGGGACCCAAGTCGACAGTGACCTCTCATTTGACACCCACGTTGCCAAAGTGGTTAGAAAAACATTCTACCTTGCACACCTCATCATGAAGGGATTCACATCCAGATCCAAGGATGTCATTGTACCCCTATACTCCTCCCTCATCAGACCCATGATTGAGTACAATGCCCCATTTGTTATGTACCTCACCCGGCATTTGCAACAGCTGGAGAGACCACAAAAGTACCTCACCAAGAGGATCAAGGGTCTCCAACATATGTCTTATTCTGCCAGACTAAAGAAACTTCAGCTCTATTCAGTAGCATACCACCTGCTCAGAGGTGATCTCTCCCTGACATACAAGGCCATGTCCAATCAGGATCTGATGGACATGCTCCACCTCAAAAAATCCAAATCCATCAGGACCACGAGAGCTAAAGACTTAAACCTCGGCACAAGTATGAATAGGACATGCTGGAGGATAGATTCATAACCCAGAGGCTTCCCATGCTTTGGAACAAGATCCCAGTTCGTATTAGGCAGAGCCCCTCACTGACTCTCTTCAAGAGAAATCTTGATGAGTGGATGGGAGATCGTAAGTTTACCCCAGGGGTCACATCTGTGTCACTGCTAGACAGGGGCACAGTAAACTAATTCTATTATATAAGGGGACCTTCATTGTGTCACTACTAGACAGAGGCACAGTATTCTAAATTTATTCTGTACATTTTTGTACCATTTCATGGGGTGGCAAAAGCCACATCACTATGGCTAGGCTTACAAATGCCCCAGGGCAGATAACCTAGTACTAAACTATGAAATTATGAAACTATAATGAATGGCACACTGCTACAGTCATCCCACTCCATAAAGGGGGGAGCAACTACAGACCCTGGGAACTATCACCCCCATTAGCCTGATGAGTCTGGTATGCAAAGCTATGGACCTGCTTAACAAAGATATAGGCAATCTCCAAACTCTTGACCCCACACAGTTTGGCTTTGTCAAGGGGAGATCCTGCCTGCTGAACCTGGTTGACTTCTTCGAGGCAGTCACCAAGGCTGTGGATGAGGGAAAGGCAGTGCATACAGCCTACCTCGACCTGACCAAGGCATTTGACACCATTCCCCACTCAGGTATCATTGATACACTCACCAAACTAGGCATCATTTCTTACATCACTAGGTGGGCTACAAATTGGCTCACAGACAGGACCCACAGAGTGAAAGTTGTGGATTCCAAGTCAGACTGTCAATCAGTCACAAGGCTCGGTTCTGGGCCCTCACCTGTTTGGCATCTACTTCTCGGAAGTCCAGGCCAACACAGGACGACTCTGGCTGACCAAGTTCGCTGATGACTGCAAGCTAGGAGTCATTATCAACTCTCCAAGTGATGCAGACATCCTACAAAAGGGCCTCTCTGGACCAATGACTGGTGTCAGTACCATGGCCTGAAGCTTAACGCCAAAAAATGAGTTACCATCCCCTTTGGAAAAAAATCAGTTTCCACGAATTACCACATTGATGGGAGCCCACTGAACACTAAGAGATCTGGGCACCCAGGTTGACAGCCACCTCACCTTTGACCACCACATTGACACTGTGGTTAGAAAGTCCTTCTACATGGCACATCTTATACCCAAAGGTTTCACATCCAGGAAGAAAGTGGTCATCATCCCACTCTACTCATCCCTCATTAGACCAATCATCGAATATAGCGCCCCATTTGGCATGTACCTGACCAGACAGCTACAACAGCTGGAGAGGCCACAAAAGTACCTCACAAAAAAAGGATCCTAGGCCTTAAACACATGCCCTACATGGACAAACTCAAGAAACTTCAGTTGTTCTCAGTCTCATATCGTCTACTTAGAGGTGATCTCTGCTTGACTTACAAAGCCATGTCCAACTCAGCCCTACTTGAAATGCTACACCTAAAGAAATCCCAATCCCCCCATGCCACACGCTCCAGAGATCACAACCTCATTACCAGAATTAACAGAACATGCTGGAGGGACAGGTTCATCTCCCAAAGACTGCCCATAGTCCGGAATAAGCTTCCCATTCATGTCAAGCAGAGCACCTTGCTGGCCTTCTTCAAGAGAAATCTTGACGAGTGGATGGGTAACAGAAGGTTCACTCCAGGGATCATTCCAGTTGCCCTACTGGATATGGGCACTGTGAACTAACACTGGATGGCACGTTGTTTGGGCAATTCCTTTGGGCTAAGCTTGTAAAGGCTCCAGGGCTATTAGCCTAGTATACACCTATGAACCTATGAAATTGATCCTGGTCAGTAAGGGTTTCTGAAGTACAGGTCTTGCTTGTTTAACTTGGTTGACTTTTTACAGGGTATGACTGATGCCATTAATAGAGGTTATTCCATCCATGCCACTGATCTTGACCTTACAAAGGCATCTGATATAATTCACCATATAGTCATTACTGATGAACTTATCAGCTTAAATATTAACTCTTGCTATTACTTGATGGATTGCCAATTGATTATTTTATTATAAACACAGGTTAAGAGTTACTAGTACCTTCTCATCTAACCCATTAGTCACTGGTGGAATCCACTGGGGCTCCATGCTGGGTCCTCTTCTCTTTTGCATCCGCATCTTTGATGGGAATGCAGATATCCAAGGTCTGTGGTTGACCAAGTTTCATGATGTCTGCAAACTGGGTGCCATTACTGACTCCTCCATAGACTCTTACATTCTCCAAGAAGGGCAAGACAGAGTCAACACCTGATGTTCTGACTATGACATTAGACTTAATACAAAAAAAATGTAATGTGGTTGCATTTGGAAAACAAGTCCTACCCACTGATAATCAAAGAAATGGAATCCTGCTTAAGATCCATACAATTGTTATAGAGATCTAGTATTTTTGCCATCAAAGAAACTGCACTTTAATCAATAAGTATCAGTTACAGCAAGGATATAGTTTTTTTCATTGCCAAGTTATTTATCAAAGTTATATCCTCAAGCTCTAAAGAGGCATCCCTATGTTCCTCCTTTACTAGGCCAGTCACTGAGTATAAGGTTCCAGTTGGTATGCATCTTACTAAACATGTATTCCTGCTTAAAATATCTCAACAATTCCAAACCAAGACAATCAAAGCTTAACCGCGGTGGTGGTGCTGCGGTAGCGTTGTCGCCTAACAGCAAGACGCTGTCCAGTTCGATTCTCAGTTAGAGCGTCTTCTCCGTGGAGACATGCGTGAATGGGCGTACCTTCCTTGAAGGTTGTGCGTCAGGGCTGGTAACTTGGCACGTAAAAATCAACTACCAATCATTAGCAGACTGGAGTTCCACTGTGGCGACCCCTAACCGGGAAAAGCCGAAAGACACAACAACACAACGTCTATATAGGCTCTTACATGGAGATTTCTGTCTTGCCTTTTGAGCTATGAAAGACCTTGTTTTACTAGACCTTATCCTTCAAACACACTGATAGTATGTGGAAAACTTGTTTCAAAACACTCAATTTACATCAAACATAACCAGGGCTACATGCAGGGGTAGGTTCACCATTCAAGGAATTCCCTTCTTATGGTGCAACCTTCCCTTGTATGTTAAATAATGTAAAACAAATAGCCTCTTTCAAGTTATGTCTTAATTGGATGGGTTCACATAAATTTACCTTGAGGTTTATTAATATGGCCCTTATCAAAATGGGAGATAAACCTATCAGTGGTACTTGCTAGGGTGGATGGCTGAGCAAAATCAAGAAGGGAAGCAAAGTGATACTTCCTGCTGTGCTTGGCTGGGGTATATATGTTTGTTCAAACTGCCTGCTTAGTACTAGCCTATGATTCTATATGCAACTATCCAAAGCTGTTTCAAACATAAAGATATAGTCCATATACTAGTAGCCAGGGAGAGTTCAAATATGCTGGAAGAGCCAAAGGATCAAAAATAGTTCCAACAAAATCCATTGAACCAAGCCAAATACAGTCTAAACACTGCTACAAAAAAGGATAAGCAATGTATGGGATTCTTGCACAATCCAAACTGTGCAGCAATTAGAACAAGCTAGAATTCTCTGATGTTACAGCTTTACTGATTTCAATGATGCATTCATTAAAAACATCCATTTTGCTGCATTCAGGCCAACCACAACTACAGAAGTAGACAGCAGCATGATTAAACGATGCAGCAATAAATGTTAACTCAGCACAGTCTGACATAAAACTGAAAGGCAGATAAAACATAAACAAAATCCTCAAACAGAAGAGAGTGGCAAAGAGACTGCATGTTTTGAACAAGCCTAGATATGGACAGGACAAGGATCTTTTATGGGAGGTCTAAGGAGGAAGATCCCTTTCATAAATGCTTTACATAGCCTGGAAACTAATACAGTGAGGGATTCATTTCCAGCATGAAAATTGGATATGGCAGCTAGCTGAAGTTTAACGGTAGAAAAGCTAGCCCCTTCTTTGAAAAGAGTTCTGAGAAAAAGAAGAGTGGCCAAAATAGGTGCTGAGAAGGGGTCAATGTTTTCTTTAGAAGCCCATCCTGAAAAACATTTCCATTTGCTTTTGTAGCCTTTCTTAGTGGAAATGTTCTGGGAAGCTAAAATAATGTTAAAGACTAGGGAAGAGAGTCTGGACCATCTTACTATCACTGGAATTGAAGAAACTATGCAATCAGCTTGAGGACATGGAGAATGGAATGCTGGAATTTTGACAGATGAGATAGGAGGTCCAGACTAGGCTCTAGTATCCATGGAGGATATTTGAAGTGAGACCAGAGAAAGGGGAACCACATCTGACCAGGCCAGATGGGGGCAAGGAGTACGACTGAGCTCTTCAGCTTGCTTGCTTTCTATAGAAACTTTTATTTCAAAGAAAGAGTGGGATAAGCATAGTGGAGACCAGGCAGTTAATCATGAATCACAGCATCTCTTGGTGACTCCCCCAGAGGTGGGATCAGAGCAAAGTACTTGCTGCATTTGTTGTTGAGGGGAAAGGCAAATAGGTCACAGCAAGGTTGGCCCCACTGGCTGAAAATCATGTTTGCTACTGACTGATTAACTGACCATTCATGAGGAATTAGAATGGACATGCTGGTCCAGGGTGTTGGTTTTCTCCGGTATGTGCATTGCAATTAGTAAGTGTTCTGAAGAGACAACCCATTCCCAGACCCTCATGACCTCTCTGCACAACTGGTAGGAGTAAATTCCTCCTTGTGTGTTGATGTACCAGACTACTGACATGTTGTCTATAGGGATAGCAATAATCCCAAGAGGTAGAACGTCCTGGAAGGCTTGCAATGTTAGAAGGCCTGCTCTCATCTTGAGGACACTGATATATAGCTTGGTCTCCAAGGGGGACCATGTGCCTTAGACCATCTTTCCCATGTAATACCCCCAATTTGGAAGCATCCATGGTCACTGTGGCTATGGTGGGAGAGTGGACCTGCTCGAAAACAGGTCATTTGACTGTTTCCACCACTGAATATGATGTTTGCAAACACCCAGAGGGCTATGATGAGTCCAAAGGGCAATGCTCTGAACTGGTAGTGATTGGCTCCCAGCTGAAAGCGCAGGTGTCTCCTGGATGGAACGTCAGGGAGATTTTCTTCTTGGATCCTGGAGGTGGAAGGACAAATGGAATGTAATAACCTTTGGATATTATACTTAGCACCCAATTACTGTTTGTAATGTTTGTCCAGGCATCTGGGTACAGGGAAAGGTGACCCCCGACTGCCTCCAGAGATGAGCAGTCAGGCAGCACATCAGGAGTACAGATAGGGCCTGCCAGAGGAGGAATCTCAGAAGCTCTGATTTTGCGGACCCCCTCCGCCACTAGGGTGGAGTCTACCACTGAAACCTCCTCCTGTGCCTCTGGAGGAAGTGTCCCTGCTTGGATCTTGAAGAAGGCATTGGAGATTTCTGGTAACAAGTTTTCTTCCCTCCCTGCAGGTTTCTAGAAAAGATCCTCTAAGGGGAAGAAAACTTGATTCCCTTGGCAGATAGGTTCTTCCTTCCCTGCCCACTGTGGGTAAGCATTTCTTTCATTGGTCAGAGCTGACCTCAACCCCCCCCAGGAACCAGTGCCGACATCCGGGATGTGAGACTTTCTCTGATCCGATGAAATTGAAGCAGGGCTAGTCAGGGTAACCACTGAAGTTGAGGAAGGGAGCTTCCTCAGATCCAATGCCAACTCTCTTGGATATCTAGGATCCTGGCACTCTGAAACCATGGGTTGGATTGGAGAAGGAGTCTGTATAGGCTGAGCTGGAGTACTCACAGATCTGAGATGGAACAGAGATGACAAGAACCCCTCTGGATCTGAGCCCTGAGAAATTTCCGCATCATCTTGTCCCTATCGGCCTCTGCCAAGCTCCTAGATGAGCTGGACAAAGCTGATGAAGAGAGCTTTGGATGCTTAGTTGGGGTATGGAATAGTTTAGCTGGTAGCACTGGGAAAACTGGTTTAATAAGAATTCCGGCGACTGGCTCCTAACCATCAGATGAGAGGGCTTTTTTTGTTGTAGAAGGCAAAGGAGAACTAGGCAAAGTTATTGGACTCATCAGATCCAAGGAGTCTTGTGGATCCAAAAGGTTGTGACATTCTTCGAAACGAAAGGGTCAGATCCGAAGTCTTTTTAAGTCTCATGGTTGGCTCCAATGTGGCCCTTGGAGATTCCTTGAGGGCCAATTTCTTGTACTCCTTGGAGCCATGTGTTTTTGAGGGGGGTTTGAGCCCCAGGAGATGAGGACAAAGAAGATGGAATCAGGCCTTTAAGGATGAGCTTTTTCCTGTCATCGGATAAAGTTCTAGGGTTGAAGGAAGCACAGATCTCACACTGAGATTTTAAATGATCTGGCCCCAAACAATAGACATAGTTCTTGTGGGCATCTGAAATGAGAATCTTGTACCCACAAGAAGTGCACCTTTTAAAACCCATTGGTCAGACATGGCTAACAGTAACTAAAACCAAGCAGTCAAGTACAACCAAGCAAACACCTAAAACTGTAAAATAAAGTTATATATGTACACATATGTGTGTGTGTGTATCTATATATATATATATATATATATATATATATATATATATGTATATATATATATAGATATATAGATATATATATATATGTATATATATATATATATATATATATATATGTATATATATATATAGATATATATGTATACGCGTGTGTGTATTTTTTTTTATCACAGTTAGACGCTGTCTGCTCTCGATTCTCAAAATACAGTGACGACATGCGTTGTGAATGGGCGTTCTTGAAGGAAGGTTGTGTTAGGCCCGGGCCAGCATGTAAAAAAAAACTGCTGCCAATCATTAGCGGACCGGAGTTCCGCTGTGGCGACCCCTAACCGGGAAAAGCCGAAAGACACACACACACACACACACACTACAACAACAATAACAAGGAAAGGACTAAAAGTCACAAGGAAGGGTGCCAAATAGGTGAAAGAGGCAGAAACGGACACCAACACCTGTGAAAACTAACTTTAAGTGGTAGGAGCAGGAAAGATTATACATTTTAACAGTAATAATATTAAAGTTTTAAACAAGATGTCAAAGTTGTAAACAAGAAAAAAGTTTTCTCAAACTGTGAGACTTGGAAGCACATCCTGTAGCAATGGCGGCAAACAACATCTGGGGAGTTGGGGATGGTGTCCAGTATTATGGGTAGAGGGAGGAAATCGAGACTCGGATCCAAGTCTTGGAAATGCAGCTGAACTGGATCCGAGGGTTGGATCCATAATCCATCAGTGAGAAAGAATGAAAAGAACAACATCAGATCAATTTTTTGAAGAAGTGGAACTAGATAGAGTTCACATTCCCATGTATTTGGAGACTGTAGAATTTACACTGAAATTTGATAGCAAAAGTCGAGAGATTTTAGGTTCTACAAGTCTACCAAGGTTAGATGCTGTGTTAAAGGTTCACATCTTTTAAAATATTATTTTGATGTTGAAGGAAGTTTCATATTGCACATTCAGAAAGTTTGATTACTCTCTGGTTTGTACAAAACAAGTTGTAGTACATGGGGTGTCATGATTATGTTCCCAAAATCAGGAAAAAGACAGGAGTTTTAAGCAATTTCCTGACAAAAGAAAGGTGCTTAGCAAGCCTCTTTTTTCCAGATGCAGAGTGTAATTATGGTTCTATGCACTTCACCCTCAGACTCAATCATAATCTTCTATATTAAACTCTGAGAGTTATAGGTTTAAGCTATAAACTTGCAATGTAAGTATTGTAAGTTTCCACATTATTTAGATGAGATATAAAGATTTCAAGCAGGTTTTTCCTGCGTTCTCAAGACAAAAATATAGTCCATATACTAGTGGCCATGTAACCTTCATGCATTTAAGTCCTCTCTCAAAGAACTTTTCACTAACACATGGCTATGCCCATGCACCTCTCCTGTATGATTTACATCAAGAAATACATTATATTCTTAATAAACTTTTATCATACTAGTTATACCCTTTCAACACTTGCCCTCTCCACATTCTTAGGGGGGATTTGTATCATCTTTTTTTATTATTTCCAAGCAAAGAAGACTATGCTTCTAGTACTTATGTATATACTGCTTCTCAGATTTAATTGTCTTTTTTTTATTATTACTACATCACTGGTGTTTCTTTATTGTATCCTGTGCATTCCACTATCAAATTGTATGTATATATCCTTTTTACTTCTATACTACTGATTTATAAGATATTTAACTCTCTAGAGCTTTTCTCCCTGGGCCTCTGCTCAAAATGGGCTTTTATCACCTAGTTGGACTTCCTCGGAAAACAAATGTCAATAAATAAATATGGTATAAAGGCCAATTGCAATGATGGAAACTTGGATGTCAAGAAGTTATGGGTGTGTTACTGCAACTTATTGTATCTCACATTTATTTAATGTCTTAAGTGTCAGGTTAGAGTTAAATGCATTAAATAGTCAGATTTTTTTATATTTCATTCTAACTCTGAAAAGCGTTTTAAATAATGCATCAGAAAAAACTTTTTTATTATTATTTGGTCTGAATGAAATAATTCCATCTTATTTGGACACATATAAGAATGCAATACATATAGTAAGATTAATTTAGGAAGGTAGTACATGTTGGTTTTACACTGTGGTCAAAGTATGGGCATAATGTATACAAATATAAATGGAAAGCATAGCTGTGTAAGTTCCACTTACCTGTAACAGTTGATGCTCATAGAATACTGGCTTATGGGTAGTAGTACCCTGCTACCCTTCCTCTGTTAGTTTCTCAAAGCTTAGAACTCCTCCCATTGCCTGTCTATGAGTGTGAAGGACCAATCACCTGGCAGGTCCAGTACAGCCCTTCAAACTCACAGGACCATTTCAGTTTTCTAGGGTCCAACAGGAAGAGCCAATGAAAACACAAGCACTGTGAACACCTATTGTTTCATAACACTCCCCAACACGCACAACAAAAAAGGTTGCTGAACAAAACTCAACAGTGCCTCCTACAACCAATTATATAAACCCAACAAAAAGGGAGATGGTGGGCGGGTACTGCCAGTAAGGCAGTGTTCTCTATGAGCATGGATAACAATACATTTAGGTTAGGTAATCCCTGTAAGTACAGCTGTTGATGTGGGACAATTGTTCATATTAGGAGGGGTTTATGTGCTTGTTTTAAGTTAATAGGTTATGGGGCATTGTCTTTTTTAATGGTTTTCACTAAATTAAAAAATATTGTAAAATGTGACATAGGTTCAAAAGGAGATGACATGAAACAAGGGTATAAAAGATCAACCTGCCAAACATTAGTGAGTGCATGTAACACAAAAGTTGGGAATAGACATTTAAAAAAGCTTTAGTATATAATAAGTGGGAATAATAATATGTTATCATACTGACTACACAATCTATATAATTTTGGAACATGAATGGACTCACAGGTACAGACAAAAAAAAAGAGTACTGAATTTTATCAAGAAATGCAGAGTGGAAATAGCAATGCTACAGGAGATAAGGAAATAAGTGAGCATGTGTATTTAATAAAGAAAAGATTTCAGGATGGATTGATTCAGCAGAATGTCAGGGACAAATGAAAATGAGAATATTTATAGTAATTAACAGATGAGTTCCAATAGTGACAGAAGTGGAAAAAAGATAATGTTGATAGATTTCTGGTAACAAGGGTTTACTGACAAGGTAGGAGGATTATACTGGCATGTATTTATATTCCACCTAAAACAGCTATTTTGGAGCTTAAGAAAATTTTGGAAGAAGTAATCAGCTGTCATCAGGGAGTATTACTTCTAGGTGTGGACTTGAACTTGACTTACAACAGTGAGGATGTATCTGGGGGACATAGAAGGGAAAATATAACAAGAGAGGGCAGATTTCTGAAGAAATCTATGAAAATATTTGGTTTGGAAGATGTCAATGCAGTAGTAGGAGCACAGACGATGTACATATTATTCCCCAAGGTACAATAGCTGGCTAGACTAGACAGAAATTATATTTCACAGGAACGTGCATTTAATTGAAAGCTTTGACACCCATCCAATAATTATTTCAGATTGTGCGCCAATAAAAACTAAGGTAATTGCAGGGTAATGAAGTAAAAATGAGACACTGGTACTTCTCATCCTACCTGTTAAAAACAGAGGGGTTTAAGGAATGGGTAGTGAAAATTATTTGAGAGATATTAGGGAAGTTAGAAATTTCATCAGAAGTTATAGTTAGTGAGTGGGATAAATGAAAGTAGAGTTTAAAAAAATAGGGTAGAAATAAAAGAAAAAGGGATATAGTTAAGAAGTAAAGGGAATAATTTAGAGAGGCTGACAAAGGTTAAAGTATTGTAGAATAAGGGAAGTCTCACAAAACAAGAAGAGGCACATCTGCAGAATGCTAAAGAGGAAATAAGGGATTATCTGAATAGTATATGTATGACTTTAGAAAATTAGAAGTAAAGTATTTACCATAACTTGGCATCGTGTTGTCCATTTTCGTTCTTCGTCACTACTGGTTTAAGAATCCAACCCTCATTTCTATCTTGGCCGCATTTTTAGACTTGGAACCTAGTCTCAAGCTCCTCCCTCTACCTATAATACCCCACACTCTCTATAGCTTTCTCAGACAGAGTTTGCTGCCTTATTGCCTACTGAATAAAGAGACAGTATAGACTGAAAGAAATCAGAGGCTCAAACCAGGAATGTAAAGGTTCCTATTAATCCAAAAGGTCATCTAGGAGCCAATAGGTTGGGGAATGACTGGGAGGAAAGGTGAGGGAGAATGGAACTGGACAACACAGATGACAAGTTATGATAAGTACATAACTTCTAAATCTGATGTTGTCCTTTTCATTCTTTCTCACTATTGGGTCAAAGTCCCCAGCTACTTTATTCTAGGGTTGCCTCAAGGAAGGATATGCCAGAACACTGCTGAGCCAAAAAAAGTTTTACTTCTGGAGACAATGTCCAATTTATAATGTGACACAAAGGTATGAGTCTTTGACCAAGTGGCTGCAGCACAAATCTTGTCAATTGACACTCTGGTGGAGAAAACAAGTGATGTACCCATAGATCTAATAGAATGAACTTTAGGAGGGTGAGGCAAGTTCAATCCAGATTTTGAATAAATTAGTGGAATACAGTCAATAATCCATTTAGCCAATGTAACTTTGCAGACTGCTTGACCTAGACAGTTTGGTGAGAAAGAAACAGTTGGTCAGACTTTCTACACTGTTTTTGTTCTATAAAGGTAGAACCACAGATGTCTATGAACATCAACCAGATGCAATATATTATTTGCCAATGTTAGAAAAATTTGGAAAGAAGACTGGCAACTGTATAGACTGCTTTATATTAATCTCTGTGGCTAACTTAGGCATAAAAGATGGGTTGGTATGAAGAGAAACTCTATGTTTATGAAAAATTACATAACAAGGTTTCAATAATGAGGCCTGAAGTTTGGAAATAGTTCTTGCTAATATGAAAGCTGCCAAAAAGATGTTTTCCAAGAAACTAATTTAATTTAGGTTCATAGGTAGGTACTAGGCTATTGGCCCAAGGGTCTAAGTAAGCCTAGCCAACAAGGTGCCCTGGCTTACACCACCCAAGAAAGTTATTTTCCTGTGCCCCTGTCAAGCAGAGCCACCAAAGTGATCCCTGGGGTGTATTTCCTACTTCCCATCCACTTATCAAGATTTTTCTTGAAGAGTGCTAATGAGGAACTTTGCTTGACATAGATGAGTAGCTTGTTCCAGAGTATGGGAAGTCTCTGGGGCAGGAATCTATCCCACCAGCATGTCCTGTTTATTGTGGTGACAAGGTTTTGGTCTCTAGAGCGTGTAGTTTGGAGGGATTGGGATTTCTTTAGGTGTAGCATGTCCAACAGCTCTGGGTTTGACATAGCTTTATATGTTAGGCAGAGATCATCATTAGGCGATATGCTACAGAGTAAAGCTGGAGTTTTTTGAGAAGGTCAGTGTAGGGCATCTGTCTGAGGCCAGTAATCCTCTTTGTGAGGTACTTCTGTGGCCTTTCTAGCTGCTGTAGATGTCTTGTGAGGTATATTCCAAAAGGGGCGTTGTACTCTATAATGGGCCTAATGAGTGTCGAGTAGAGGGGAACAATGACCTCTTTTTTCCTAGATGAGAACCCTTTTGTGATGAGGTGTGCCACGTAGAAGGATTTCCAGACTACTGTGGCGATGTGATCATCAAAGGAGAGACTACTAGCCACCTGGGTCCCCAGGTCTCTTATCACACATTCGGCATTAGGTAGACTGCCGCCTATGTGGTAGTTCATGGGTACAGAGTTTGTACCAAAGGGGATGACAATGCACTTTTTGGCATTGAGCTTGAGACCATGGCTTTGACACCAGGCATCTGTCTCAGTGAGGCCATTTGGGGACTCAGCTATGGCTCCTAGTTTGCAGTCATGTGTGAACTTCATTAGCCAAAGGCCCTCTGTGTTAGCCTGTACTTCAGAGAAGTAGATAGCAAACAGGAGAGGTCCCAGGACTGAACCCTGTGCTGCTCCACTTGTCACTGGTTTGAAGTCATATTTGGAGTCTGCAACTTTTACAGTATGGGTTCTGTCAGTGAGTCAATTGGCAACCCATCTTGTGATGTAGGGATTTATACCAAGTTTAGTGAGTTTAGCTATAATTCCAGAATGGGGGATGGGGTCAAAAGCCTTGGCGAGGTCAAGATAGGCTGTGTGAACCACTTTACCCTCATCTACAGCTTTGGTGATTGCCTCAAAGAAGTCGATCAGGTTCAGGAGGCCTTTCAAAAACTCGAACTAGGTGGGGTCCCACGTTTGGAGGTTACCAATGTCTTCGTTTATGAGTTCCATGATGATACGTTCCATGGCCTTACAGACCAGGCTCGTCAGGCTAATAGGGCGATAGTTCCTGGGATCAGTGGTGGCTCGCCCTTTGTGGAGTGGGATGACTGTTGCTGTGTGCCATTCAGTGGGCACAAAGCCTGATGTGAGACTATGACTGAACATGGTGCTTAGATGGGGAGCCAGTTCATTCTGAAGTTCATGTAAAATGCAGCCTGGGATTTTGTCCAGTCCCATGGATGCTGTTTTTGGCTTTAGAGAGTGCAACTTTTACCTGCGTAGTTATGATTACAGGGACTCTGCATTCTTCCTGTATAGATATGGGCCCTTTAGTGGGTGAGAGGGGGGTAAAGTTAGCACTGCCGTTGTGCTGTATCTCAGAGCAGATCTGGGTGTTGCCATTGAGATTCTTGACATAGCTATATAATGCTTTGTGGTTGTCCCTAGAATCAGTGGCGATTTTGTTTTCATAGCTAGCTTTGGAGGATCTTATAAGGGATCTCAGCTGCTTACTGAGACTGACCAGGGAACTCCTCCACTCATGGGATTTTACTCTCTTTTGCAACAGTTTCTTCCTTCTGTTGTAGAGTTTGTTTATGGCAGGAGACCACCAGATTGGCTTCCGTTTTTTGGAGGATAGCATATTGGTTCTGTTTGGGATAGCACATCATTTGCTGGTTCAAAGGGTTTTTGAGTTAGTCCTTGAAGAATAACAGTTAGATCCCACTGTGGATAGGATCTCTTATTGGGGATCTCTGCCGAAAAATCCCTTTCATGAAAGCCTTACATAATTTAGATGTAGCAAGGTAATCAGAAACATCTCCAGCATGAAATCTGGAAATGGCTGCCAAATGAAGTTTTACAGTGGAAAAAATAGAAGTTATGTCCTTACCATAACGTTCCATGTGGAGTGTTCATCTCGCCTTTGTTCTTACACCTGGGGTTCGGAGCCAATCCTCGGCTCCGTGTCGGCCGCTTGGCAAAGCTCTGCATCAAGAAGAAGCTCGAGACCAACCTATCTCCCACAATCCCCCTCTGCCTTTACCTCAGATCTAGTTTGCAAACAAACCAGAACTCAACGTGAGAGAACATAACACATTCATGCAAAACATAGCTGAAACACATCCACAACAACTGAACAAAGGCAGAAGCGGGAGAACCAAACCAGACACCTAAACTGGATGTTCTTCCTGAGGGTGGAAGGGTGGGAATGTAAGAACAAAGGCGAGATGAACACTCCACATGGAACGTTATGGTAAGGACATAACTTCTATATGTGAGAGTGTTCAATCTCTCCGTTTGTTCTTACACCTGGGTAGCGTCCCTAGCTCCATGTTCCTGAGGAACTCACGGGAGAACGTTCCTGAGCACAGTGGAACCAAAGGTTGCCCTGTCCCTGGAAACCCTATCTACTTTGTAATGAGTAATGAATGTATGTGGTTTAGACCAAGTGGCAGCCTCACAAATAGTGTCCAACGGTAGGCGGGCTGCATGAGCCAGGGATGTAGATATTGATCTTGTAGAATGCCCTTTGGGCTTGACAGGTAAACTCTGCTCAGAGGCAGTATAAACAAAAATAATACAATCGGAAAGCCATTTGGAAAGGGTTCGTTTCATAACTGCCATGCCCTTTCTGGTGTCTGCAAAGGCTATAAAGAGCTGGTCTGTTTTTCTGTGATCCTTTGTTCTATCCAAGTAAAACCTGAGTTGTCTATGAACATCTAACTTGTGTAACATATATTCCAACTTATTGGAATGGTTCTTGAAAAAAGTGGGGAGCTCAATGGACTGATTAATATTATTAACGGAGCAAACTTTGGGAAGAAAGGATGGATTAGTGTGAAGAGATACTCTATCAGGGTGAAAGATCAAATATGGGTGTTTAACGGAAAGAGCTTGAAGTTCCGATACCCATCTGGCTGATGTGATAGCTACCAGAAAATGGGTTTTCCATGACAAAAACTTCAAAGAACAGGAAGAGGCTGGTTCAAAGGGTGGTAGCATTAGCTGTGATAATAGAAGGTTCAAATTTCAAGGTGATGTAGGAGTTCTAACCGGTGGCCTAATATGGAAAGATCCTTTTAGAAAGGCCTTACAAAGTCTATGAGCCATAATAGGAGCCCCATTTTCTCCCACATGAAAGTTTGAAATGGCAGCCAATTGCACTCTCAAAGTGGCAGGAGAAGCTCCTTGGTGGAATAGTTCGGATAAAAACTCCAAGACTCTGTTAAGAGGGGCTATTACGGGATCCAATTGTTGTGTAGTTGCCCAGTGTACAAAACGCTTCCATTTACTAGTGTAAATCTTTGCAGTGGAAGCTTTATGAGAAGCCACCAGAATATTTTGAACTGCAGGGGAAAGAAGATCAGACCTGGCTAAGAAGGGAAGCGGAGCAGCCAAGCTGCTAGTCTGAGGGAGAGGAGTGACGGGTGGGGAGCCCCTGACGAGTGGGTCAGCAGATCCGGCTCCGGGTCCAGGATCCAGGGATCCCGAATTTGGTGTGCTTGAAGAAAGGGAAACCAAATTTGACGAGGCCAGAATGGGTCAATGAGGATTATTGTCCTTTGCAGGTTGTTGGCTTTCTGTAGAAATTTTGCAATCAGGGGAATAGGAGGAAAAGCGTACAGGAGACCCGGGGGCCAATCGTGAACCAGAGCGTCCCTGGGGACTTCCCCTGGAAGGGGTAATAGGGCAAAATAGCTTCTGCATTTGGTGTTCATTGGAGACGCAAACAGATCGCAGCAAGGCTGGCCCCACTTGCGAAAAATTTTCTTCGCAATTGATTGTTTGAGGGACCACTCGTGAGGTAACAGGATGGCTCTGCTCAACCTGTCCGCTATGACGTTGGATAACCTCGGGATGTGCGTTGCTATCAGAAAGTGACCCGTGGACTCTGCCCATTGCCAGATTCTCATGGCCTCTCTGCATAGTTGATAAGACTTGGTTCCCCCTTGTTTGTTTATGTACCAGACTACGGACATGTTGTCCGACTGAACTGCAATGGTCCCTAGAGGAAGAAGGGGAGAAAAGTGTTGCAACGCTAGAAACACTGCCCTCATCTCTAGAAGACTGATGTGCAGATTATACTCCAATTTGGTCCATTTGCCTTGGACCGTCTGTCCCTGAAAGATGCCCCCCCACCCTATCAGGGAAGCGTCCATGGTCACCGTAGCTGTCGGCGTGGGTAGCACAAATGGTCTTCCGCTGGAGAGATTGCAAGTCTGAAGCCACCAAGACAGGTGCGATTTGCAGATGTTTGTGATGTGAATTTTGTGTGTCAGGGGTAACTGTTGGAACGACCATTGTGCAAACAGTAGCCATTGAAGAACTCTCATGTGCAGTCTTCCCAAGGGTATCGCAATGAGGGAAGCTGCCATGAGACCCAAAACCTTCAGAACCAGTTTTGCTGGGGATTTTTTGGACAACAGGAGAAGAGATATATGGTTTTGTAGGGAGGCTATTCTTTCTGGAGGAAGCCTTAGGATTAAGCAACGCGTATCCAATTCTGCTCCTATGAATGAGATATGCTGTGATGGCTGTAATAAAGATTTTTCGAAATTTACGGAAATTCCGAGATGAACACAGAGTTGTAGTGTGTAATCCCAGGCCTGAATCAATCGACGCTCGGTGGTGGCAGAAAGGAGCCAGTCGTCCAGATACGGAAACACCTGGAATCCCAGGCGTCTCAAGTGAGACGCTACCATTGCCATACATTTGATGAAAACCCTGGGGGCTGAGGTTAGACCAAAGGGCAGGGCTCGAAACTGAAAGTGACTGGCTCCCAGCCGGAAGCGCAAGTGATCCCTGGATGCCCTGGCCATCTTGATGTGGTAGTACGCGTCCTTTAGATCTATTGAGCACATCCAGTCGTCCTTCTGTAAGAATGGAAGGATCAATTGAAGCGTGACCATCTGGAACTTTTCTTTCTTGATGAAGGTTTTGAGTTTGCTTAGGTCCAGAATTGGCCTCCAGTCCCCTGTCTTTTTTAGAACTAAAAAGAACCTTGAGTAAGTTCCGAATCCTCTTTGGTCCGCTGGGACTGGTTGGATGACTCTTTTTTCTAGCAGCTTTGAAATTTCTATAGCTGCAGGGCCTCGCAGATGGGGCGGTACATCTGGGAGTCTTTTCTGTGGAATTGGGGGCAATAGGAAAGGAATTCTGTAACCTCTGGTAACAATGCTTTTTACCCAATTGTCTGATGTAAGACTTTGCCAGGCCTGAGGGGATAAAGCTAAGTGACCCCCGACTGCCTCCAGAGCAGGACAGTCGGGCCTCCTCTCAGGAGTGCTGGAAAGGTTTCCCGGGGAGTGTATCCCTGTCACCTTGGTTTTGTGGACCCCCTCTGCCACCAGGGTGACGTCTTCCACCTCTGCCCCCTCCTCTGCCTCTAGAGGGGGCATCACCCTGTGTGCCTGGGAAAGAGCCTTGGGGTTTTCGAAACCACATTTTTCCACCACATTGCCCTTTGGGGTACGGTCTGGATGGGATGGAAAAACGGACTCCGACAGCAGACAGTCTTTCCCTTTTGCTCACACCGCGTAAGGGTCTCCTTTACTTTTGGGCCAAAGAGAGTGGCACCATCAAATGGGGCGTTAGTAAAGGAAGACTTGAAGGCTTCCGCAAAGGAACATAAGCGCATCCAGGATTGTCTACGAAGAGCAATCGCTGAAGCCGCAGCCCTACTCGATCCTTCGGCTGCGTATGAGATCAGCCTCATGGACGAGTTCACAATAGATGTAAGGGTATTGAGTTGTGCTGTAACTTTCTCCGAGACAGCAGCATCTGTAGTACCCCGGAGGGTATCTCCCAACTCTTTGATTAGATCCCTCTATAACCATGTGAAATGGGTCAAATAGTTCAGGGATCGCATGGAAAAAGCCGCTGAACTAAAAATGTGCTTCCCATACCTGTCCATAGGCCTAGAATCTCTGTTAGGTGGATGGACAGATGAGGAAGATTCAGACTTCTCCTTTTTTGTGGCCGCTGCCACCACCATAGCATCCACTGGAACTCCCTTTGTGAGATAAGCCTTGTCTTGTGGGGCAGTAATATATTTATTAGGCTTTCTAGGGACTGGCTCCACTGTGTCAGGTGTCTCCCACGCCCTTCGAGCAATCAGTTCCATCAACTCATCGAAGGGTGGAGTGACCCAGGAGGAGGAAGGGCGAGCACCGAATGCCTTCAGCAAGACTGACTCATCCTCAGAAGGGGGTAGGGCTTGCCAATCACCTCTCTGTTTTAGGATCTCCAGGATGTCAGAAAAGGAGACATCCTCTGAGGGTGATTTTGGGGACCCTTCTGACTCATCTAAGTCAGTGTCCGATGTCAAGGATTCTTGTGGAGAATCCAAGTGTCTCCTCTTACACAATCTTTTCCTCGGAACTTCTTCGGGGGGAGCATCCGAAGAAGCCTCCGAGGAAGAGGGGGCACCCTCTGGGGGTGGCTGAGACACTGGTGCTCGACACTTAGATGTAGCCGTGGGTGCAGAGGAGGATAACGGACCCTTATGGGAAGGAGAAGCTGTTTCTGCTGAAGTGGTTGTCTGAGTCGACAACACCTTCCTCATGAGGTCGAAGGCCCCCGGGTCCCGAGTTGAGGTATCCCCCGGTTCCGAAGAAAACTGAGGAATCCCCGAGACAGGAACCGATGGCATCGACCCCGAGGATGGAGCCGAGTCGATCCGAGCCGAGGCTCCGAGAGGGAGAGTCGGAACCGAAACGTCGGTCCGACTCTCGGTCCCCGATCCAAGGATGGATCTTCGGCTCCGCGATTCCGGTAATGGGTCCGTCGGAGTCGAGGTGAACGGTGCCGACCGAGAAAAAGACGGTTCCGGCACCGAGGGCTCCACAATCATCAGATCAGCCTCTCCCGGCTCCGAAGACTGGATAGGCCTCGGAGGAGGAACAGATGGAGATAAGGGAAGGCCTTTGAGTCTCGACACCAACTGGGAGGAGACAGAGATGAGTTTGGACAAGGCCGTATTCTCCATCAATTTCTGCACCACGCGGTCTACATCAGTGTCGGAGAGGGGCCTAGAAGAATGCGTTGAAGGAATCGAAGACGGAGCCGACCTCAAAAGTACAGGAGGAGGAAGCTCCGTCACCGGTTCCAAGACTCGAGGCTCGGTAACTGACAAAAGTTCAACACTCGGCCCCGAGGTCTGTGGAACCGGTGAGCGAACTTTAAATGAAGAGCTCGGAGCCGATGACATGGGCTCTGACGTCTTCAATTCCTTCGAGGATTTAGATGTCTGGTCCGATGCATCCAGAGCCTCTTGGAATGCAGGCTTCAAAAGTCCTCTATCCATAAGTTTCCTGCGCCTATCTGTCATGATCCTTCCACTGAAAGAATGACAGATGGAGCAGTCTTCTTGCAGATGGAGAGGGCCAAGACAGTAGACGCAGGAACTATGATTATCTGTGACAGACATTTTCTGTCCACATTGGCACCGTTTGAAGCCTGATTTAGCTTTTTCAGACATGTTAACAGTACAGTCAAATCCAAAAAGTTAAACAGTGTAATATCCAGTAATAAGTCAAATCCAGTAATAAAAGTCAAATCCGGTAGTTAAAGTCAAATCCTGGGTATAAAGTTTAAAGGGTGGGGTAGGCCCCGAGGGAACTAACTTTAAATAAGTATATAAAGTTTATATACGTACTCGAGCAAGCCCTCGACACACTACACACACACACACAACAACTTTAAGTAAGGAAGAAGAGAAATTTTATCCAAAAAATTATTAAATAAAAACAATCTTAGCTTTGAGGTGGTCCGAGCTCATCAAAAATGATGCGAACGTTGCAGCGGCAAACTAGATCTGAGGTAAAGGCAGAGGGAGATTGTGGGAGATAGGTTGGTCTCGAGCTTCTTCTCGATGCAGAGCTTTGCCAAGCGGCCGACACGGAGCCGAGGATCGGCTCCGAACCCCAGGTGTAAGAACAAACGGCGAGATTGAACACTCTCACATCTAGCCCTTTCCTTGAAGAGAGAAGTCAGAAAGAGAAGGATGGCTAAAATTGGGGCTGAAAAGGCATCGATATTCGCTTTGGAAGCCCAAATAGCAAATCTTCTCCATTTGCTTTGGTACACCATTTTAGTAGAAGCTTTTTGGAAAGCTAAAACTGTCTTGAACAAGGGAAGCAAGCCTGGACATTTGTAGAATTACTGGAAATAGATACCAAGGGGTCATTTTGAGAGTGAGTAGATTGGGATGTTGATTCCCTAATGGATGAGACAGGAGGTCCTGTCTGGGCGCCAGAATCCATGGGTAATATTTCAGATGACACCACAGAAAGGGGAACCATACCTGATGAAGCCAGTAGGGGGCAATGAGGATTACTCAACTCTCCAGCCTTCTGGCTTTCTGCAGAAACTTTGGGATCAACAGTAGAAGGGGATAGGCATAAAGGAGACCAGAGGGCCAGTCATGAACTAGAGCATTCCTCGGGGACTCCCCAGATGGGGGATCAGAGCGAAGTACTTGTTGTATTTGTTTTTTGGGGAGAAGCAAAGAGATCACAGCAAGGTTGGCCCCAATGACCAAAAATCAGATTCATCACTGACTGACTGAGGGACCACTTGTGAAGGGTCAGAACTGACCTGATGAGTTTGTCTGCTAGAACATTCGTTTTCCCCAGTATATGTGTTGCAACTAGAAAGTGTTCTGAAAATATTGCACATTTCCAAACCCTCATGGCCTTCTTGCTTGATATACCAGACTACTGACATGGTGCTGGTGTGTACTGCAGTTGCCCACAGGGAAGGCTGTCCTGAAAGGCTTGCAACGTTAGAAGAACTGCTCTCATCTCTAGGATGTTGATATGAAATCTGATCTCCAAGGAAGACCAAGTGCCTTGAACCATCTTTCCCCTGAAATGCCCCGCCACCCTAGTTGGGACGTGTCAGTGATCACTGTGGCTGAGGGGATGGAGGACAAAGGAATGGCCTGCCCAGGAACAGGTCATATGAGTGAATCCACAATTGGAGATGTCATCTGCAAATCAGAGTTAACTTGATAGGAACAGATAATTGCTGGTAAAGAACAGACAACACTGAACAGCCAAGGTCCATTACAGGACTCACATAAACAATATTGCTAAGGGCACTAGGATGATGGCAGCCCAAAGTTTGAAGAATCAGTCTAGCTGACAGAGACGGTAAAGAAATTATGTCCCGTACTTGGCTTCTCAAGGACATTATATCACGAGGAGACAAAGAAGCTACCTGATACGTTTTATCTAGAAAGGCACCAATAAATTCCAACCTCTGAATGGGAGACAGGTTTGATTTTGTAAGATTTATAGTAACGCCCAGGAAGCTGAAGATGTGGAACAAACAGTCCCTGGCCTGAAGTAGTTGATGCCAGGTTGGGACATTTAGAAGCTAGTCATCCAAATAGGGAAACACCTGTAATCCTTTCAGTCTCAGGTCAGTTGCCACTACTGCCATGCATTTGGTCCAAAGAGCAGAGCTCTGAATTGGAAATGACTTCTGGAGCATCTGTCCATTTTAACATGATTGTATGTGTCCTGAAGGTCTATCGAGCACATCCAATCACCCTTGTACAACACAGGTAAAATGGACTGAACTGTAACCATCCATAGCTTTAACTTTGTTACATATTGATTTAGATTGCTCAGATCTAAAATGGATCTTAGGTCCCCCATTTTCTTTGGCACTAAAAAAAAGTAGAAGTAAGCTCTAAATCCTCTTTGTTCAGTTGGGACCTCTTGGATTACTCCTTTTTGCAGCAGTTTTTGAATTTCTAGTACTGCATGCTCCTTCTGATTGGATGGTATGTTGGGAAGTTTCTTTTGTTCCACCAGAGGAGGAAAGGAAAAAGGGAATGTAATAATCTCTGGATATTATGATTAGCACCCATGCATTTGTTGCCAGATTGGTCCAGGCATCTAGGTGCAGGGAAGAACGACCTCCGACTGCCTCCATAGACAGACATTCAGGCAGCTCTTCAGGAGCACTGATAGGGCTTGTCAGAGAAAGGTTGTCTGAAGCTCTGATTCTGCAGACCCCCTCTGCCTATGGAGCAGCATCTACCAATGAAACTTCCTCTTCTGCCTCAGAAGGAAGAATCCCCATGTTGATTCTGAGAAGAACCTTGAGACTTTCAAAACCAAGTCTTCTTACCACCTTGCTTGATTTCTGGAAAAGGTGTGCTGAGGGGTAGAAAACTTGATCCCAACAGCAGACAGGGTCTTTCCTTCCTGCTCACTGCAGGTAAGAGTCTCATTGATGGATGGTCCAAACAAGGAGGAGCCATCCAAAGGGGCATTTACAAAGGACGCCTTGAAAGGTTGAGCAAAGTCACAAAGCCTCATCCAGGCATGTCTTCTGACTGCAATGCCTGAGCTGGCTGCCCTTGCGGTACCCTCTGCTGAATGGGAGATGAGCCTCATGAAAGAGTTAGTCACGGAACCAAGAGTAGTCAATTCAGGAGATACTTTCTTGAAGTACTCATTCGACATGGTCTCTGCAAGAGAGCTGGATGACTCCTTGACCAAATCTCTCTGCAAATGAGTGAAATATGCCAAGTAATTTAACGATCTCAGCGCAAACATAGCTCAGGCATAAATGCACTTACCAAACCTGTCCATCACTCGAGACTCCCTGTTTGGCAGATGGACAGAGGAGCTACTCTGTTCATCTAGCTCCTTCTTGGTGGCTGCTGCCACAACAATGGTATCAACAGGAACACCCTGGGACCAAAGAAGTCTGTCTTTGGGGGGAACCAGAAACTGTTCTGGCATTTGGGGATTGGCTTGATAGTGTCTGGCTCCTTCCAAGCCAATCAGGAAACTAAGTCAATGAGTTTGTCCACCAGGGGAGTCACCCAAGATGTAGATGGGCCTGTCTCGAACATATCTAAGAACACAGACTCCTCAGAAGGAGGAGGATGGGCCAACCAGCCACCTTTCTGCCTAAGAATCTCCACGATATCTCCAAAGGAGACATCATCAAGGTGGTGATTATGGGGATCCTTCTCCCTCATCAAAGTCTGTCTTTTGTGAGTGTCTCCATTGGGGAGTCAATGTGCCTCGTTTTTCATGTTTTCTTCCAATGAACCTCCATTGTGAGGTGTTCAGGGAAGGTTTTGGAAGAAAGGGGGGCTTCCTCAGGGGAAGAACTTGGAGGCTCCTCGAGGCAGGCTGACGCCACACAGAGATGATGGGCTCAGCACTCAGATCCAGTGAAGGGCAAAGGGGAGGATCAGAGGCAAAAGAGGTTGGTTCTCTGTGAACAGACAAAGCCCTTTCCACAATCTGGAAAGCTGATGGCCCAGGAGACCCCCTCCCCATCTCCCTCGAAGCTGACACAGTTGAAGAAGCATGGACAGGAATCACCCTGGCTCCATGGTCTCCAGACAGAATCCGACCCGAGCTGTTGACGGCCAAAGTGCCAAGAAGGGATGGATCTGAAAAAGCTGGAACTGAACCCTTCCCCCCAGGTCTGACTCCAACATCCTGGATTCGAGACCCACGCTGATCCAATGATCTCGGAGCACAGCTGGTCAGGGTAGCTGCCAGTGTCAAAGAAGGGAGCTGCTTTGGATCCGAAGCCAACTCAGAAGTCACTGGTCGAACTGGAGAAGGAGACTGGATCAAAGCAGTGGGGACAGTCATGGATCTGACTGGGGATGGAGCTGAAAACTCCCCCATCTGGATGTGAGTTTTGAGGAGCCTCTGCATCACCCTGTCCTTATCAACATCCAATAGATTCCTGGAGGACTTAGAGGAAGCAACCTTAGTAGGTCTGGAGTGTCTAGAGGGGGGTCTGAAGCAATTTGAAAGGCAGTATTGGGGAAGCTGTCCTGATTGTAAATTCAGTAGTTTGGGATCCGAGGTGGAAGAGGATAGCCTAGGACAGACAGTAATGTTAGTGGTTCCTGTTGGATCTGATGACAGCCTTGTACCTGATGGGTTCCGAAGTAGGTCTGGAATTCAGTAATTTTGGATCCAAGGTCTTAGCAGATTTAGCCAGAGGCTCAGAGGTAGCTGTAGATGTTTGGTGTGATCACTTCCTTGGTATAAAAGAGCCAGAATGGCTTATTAAGAGAGTCTGAGTCCCTGACACAGAAGATGAAGCCAGTAAAACACCCTTCAAATTCAGCTTGTTCCTGTGATCAGCTACAGCTCATGGGTTGAATCCCTCACACGTAATGCATTCCAAATGCAGGTGTTCAGGCCCTAAACAGTATACACATTTATTGTGTGCATCAGAAAGGGAAATCTTGTGCCCATATTCAGTGCAATGTTTAAAACCAGTGGGCTTCTCAGACATGATTACTACAGGATAACTAGTAAGCAACAACAACACAGGACACCAAAAACCAAGCAACAGCAAGAGGAAAAGCACTAACACTGTTCACTGACAGTAACAAACCACAACTAGAGAGGAGACTATATAATAATATTAAACACTTAAAAATAGCAGAAACGGAAGGCAGATATGCCATCCAGTCAGGAAAGGATGCATAAGGAAGGGAAAAACAGCAAAAAGACAGTCTCTAATGGCAGTGAAGCTTCTAAAGGGAGGGGAGGAAAATATAATAAGCAAAAAAGGTAATTAGACTGAATAAGAACCAAGTATAGGTAGAAAAGTTTCACTTATCGTAAGTGTGAAGATAGGTGAAGGCTGCCAGCCTAGCCAGATAGAATTTTGTAGATAATTCTGTCATTTGTAAATATTAATATAAGCCACAGGCTTGTTCTCTTAAATGGAAGAAATGGTGATAAATGTGGAACTGCAAAAATGTAACAACAGTGCACTCTGCTGTAGGAAAGCTGATAAGTCAAGTATTGTGTAATTGCTTGATCACAAAACCCGGAGCCAAAATGTCTGGATGAAGAAATTCTTGCTTTTGTTTTGAGACTACAATTAATTGCTAGAATTTGCAAGAATAATGTTGTTTATTGCTGTAGCTTCTGGACCAGCTGCAAGATCAAAATGTCTGTTACACTCTGAGCTTCTTTTAGCCTGAGCAACAGAAAATAATGATGTAATGAAATGAGTCAATGGTACTGTGTTATCAATTTAAGGATAGAGAGACTCACAGCATTCTGATTTTGTCTTCAGAACATCCAACATCAACCAGCACTGCTTTGCTCTATATGTACGTTTATTTTAGAACTGTGTTTTCTCTTAGATATCGTTGGGAAATAGGAAGATTAGACTAATTGATTTTCTGTATTGCCAAAACTATTCTACTGTATTATTTTAAGCATTTTCCTGTGATCTCTGAACTCCTGACTGGCACTGTGTAGTAAGAAGTATTGTCTTGTGCTTTTATTATTAAATATTTTTAAACCTTTCAACTGTGGCTGTTTTCTCTAGAGATAATTTAAGCTCTAGAGTACATTGCATGTATACAGTGATGCTGTACAAAGCCACTCAAAATAAGCCTTGACTGTTCAGTTGCACTTACCATTTGGATAATAGTATTGCATAGTAGAACTGGACACCCTCTGATAAGGGTCTTTTTGGTAGCTGATAAATATTAGTGGGTGGTGGCATTGATTTCTACCATATAGTCTGGTTAAAAGGGGTACAGCTGGAGAACCTGTGTCACCCTTCCCCAGGAGTGTCTGTGTGGTTGTATATAACTCTTATATCAAAATGTCTGTGTGTGTCAGCTACTTGGGCAGGGACGCTAAGCACTGGTTGGACAGAGAGGGTACTGGAGGTTTTAGCTTGCCCACTAGGCTGAGATCTGGACCCTATAGCTGTGCCAGTGGGGAGTCTTATTGGGGATTTGGAGAGAAAGGGAGAAACCAGCCATAGACTGACTGTGATCTCTGTCTGCTCTTAAAGGAAATTGTACTTTACTGTGTGTATTTGTTATCATCCCCTATGTGGACACCCCTCACTGGTGTTAGTGGTGAGGGTTGAGGCTCCTTGATTGCTGGGCCAGTGCATGGGTGCCACATATTAATTGTTTGGCAGTGGTGGGATATCCACATCACATATTAATTGGTTGGCAAATACTAATTGGCTTATAGTGGTGTGGGTAGTGTGAATTCCTGTAACCTATGTACAGTGATCACTGAAAGTGTTTTTGTACTCTAATTCAGCCATGCAGTAAATACACAGAGTTCAGATCACAAATGTTTTATTTCTTTTGTTAGCTTAGTTAGTCAGGGAGAGCAGGAAAGCAAGTCAGCAGGGGAGTACAGAAAGCTGACAAGGAGCCAGGTAGCTGAGATGTGCCAGGCTAGGGAACTGGTGTATAGAAACCTGACTAAGGCAGACAAGATTGCAGCTTTGGTTACAGCTGCATCAAAAAACAGCAATCAGGAGGACGATCAGAATGGCTGTGGAGATGTACAACAGTCAGGGAATGGACACCTCAACCTTTCTAAGGAGGACTTAAAAATCCATCTGCAGCTAAACAGATTTGAGTTGGAGGCCAAGCATTTGGAAGCAGAAGCAGCAGAGAGACTGCGACATCTACAGACTGAGGAGAATGAAAAACTGCTATGAATGGAAGCTGAGGAGAAGGAAAGGCAGAGGCAGCATTAAAAGGAGATGCTGACTCTTTGCCAGAGTCATGGAGGTAATGAAGAAGGGAGTAACTGAACCTCAGAAGCACAAAAGGTCAGTAAATTTCTTCCGCAGTTTACAGAGAAGGATAATTTTGATAGTTTCATTCATATGTTTGAAAGGGTATGTAAATAGTATGATGTTGACCAAAGGCTCTGGGTACAGTTCCTGACCGCCCCCCTTACTCCATGGTAAAGCTGTAATTGTGCTGTCTAAATCAACTGATCGTGAATGTTTGATTACACTGCTGTTAAGAACTGTCTGTTAGAATTTTTTAAACTAACACCTGAAACTTATCGGAAAATTTTTCCTGAGCATAGACGCAAGGCAGATGAAAGTGTGTGTGAATATGTTGCTGAACTGAGCACTTATTTTCATAGGTGGGTGAGTGGATGTCAGGTCACCACTTTTGAAGGGCTGGTAGAACTTTTGGTGAGGGAACAAGCCCTTAGCACTTTGGCTGAGGACATGAGGATCTGGTTAGCTGATAGACAATGTGTTAGGAGTTGGGGAACAAGGGAGACCTACACCTAGAAGCAGGGCATCCCTACACAGGAAAGGGACCCACAGTACTGCTCATGGGTCTAAATGAACACATGGTGGGCAGCCCAGACTGCCCCCAACAGAATCTGCCAGTAGCAGGAGAAGCCACTAGTCCAGGTACATGTGCAGGACCTAGGGTTAAGTGTTTTGAATGTAACCAGTAGTGCCATGTGGCATACAGATGTCCACAGATGCAAGGTGGGGAACAAAAGGTGAGAGAGCCAGTAAGTCGGAAAGACAAAATGCCAACAACAAGGGTACTGAACTACCATCCTGCAGACATCCAGATAGGGAAGGATTTTGATGAGGCGGTACCATGTGTTTATGCAGTTACACGCAGTCAGGCTTCGAGATAAGCACATGGGTCTGGTAGCCTGGGGAGACCTAGACAGACCATATACTTGCAGCCAGGGCTGGTGAGGTGGTTACTTCAGGGAGGAAGCTACGCTGTAGCAGTAAGACTGAAGGTGAGCCACAGCTGCTTGTGGGTACTGATGTTCCCTTGGACCGAGTGACAGCAAAGGTAGAGGTGAGTAGTAGTACCCAGGCTGACAGTGAGGCACCACTGTCAGAGGGTGTCAGACTTCCTGTGGAAGGGGATCTGGGAAGGGTTACAAACAGAGAGTTGAGACAGGCTCAGCTCTCAGACCCTGCATTGCAAGGCCTGAGGCAGGTAGCTAGGGTGGCACCTGATTCTCAAGGGAAGGGGAAATCTGTATACTGGGACAAAGAGTTACTGTACAGAGAGTGGACCCCCGAGGGAGGGCTAGAAGGTGAGAGGGTACAACAGTTGGTAGTGCCTAGAGCCTACCATATGGCACTTCTAGCCATAGCCCATGATATTCCCTTTGCAGGTCATATGGGCATAAAACGTACAAAGAAGCGTATTATGCAGAACTTCTATTGGCCTGGAATTTCCAGAAATGTAACAGGGTACTGCAGGACCTGTGAACAGTGCTAAAAGGTAGGCAAGGCAGGAGACAAGGCGAGGGTTCCTTTGATGCATTTGCCTGTGATTGAGGAGCCATTTCAGAGGGTAGCTATGGATATTGTGGGGCCTCTGAGTACCCCAAGTTCCACAGGGAAAAAGTATATCCTAGTGGTAGTAGATTATGCCACAAGATACCCCGAGGCAGTGGCTTTGTCCTCTATTGAGGCAGAAAAGGCAGCAATTGCTTTGTTAGAGATTTTCAGCAGGGTAGGTTTCCCAAAAGAAATACTAACTGACAGAGGTGCCAATTTCATGTCAGAACTACTGGCTTGTCTGTGGAAGTACTGCGGGGTGAAGCACCTGAAGACCAACCCCCTACTATCCCTAGACTAATGGTCTGGTTGAGAGGTTAAACTCTACAATCAAGTCTATGCTACGGGCATTTGCAGACCAGTTTAAGAGGGAGAGGGACAAATATTTGCCCCATCTGTTGTTTGCTTACAGGGAGGTTCCCCAGGAATCCACAGTTTTTTCACCCTTTGAGTTGCTGTAAGGGCATAGGTTGAGGGGACCTCCAGATTTAATTTGTGATGAATGGGAAGGTGAGTATGACTCTCACAAGGAGTCTATTGTGGCATATGTCCTAAACCTCAGGACAAGGCTTAGGGAAATCATGGGCTTGGCCCAAGACAACCTGGCAGAAGCCCAACAACAAAAAAGGTATGGTATGACAGGAATGCTCGACCTAATGAATATGCTGTAGGGCAGCAGGTAATGGTTCTCATTCCTGTCAGACGCAACAAGCTGCAAGCAGCTTGGGAGGGACCTTACATAGTGGTAGGAAAGGTAAGTGATGTTAACTACATGGTAGAACTGCTAGGCAGGAGGCAGGGGCACAAACTACACCATGTTAACATGACGAAACCTTACCATGATAGGGAAGCCCTTGTGCTGAGCATTTGCAGTGGGTTGCAGGAGGAGTCTGAGGGAGATCTGGTAACTGATCTCCTCAGTGAGGCTCAGACGGATACCTCAGTGGAAGGGGTAGTAATGTCCCAGCAGCTATCGCCTACCCAGGTTCAAGAAATCCAAGTAGTGTTACAGCAGTTTGGGGACATGTTCACTGGGAAACCAGGGTGCACCCACCTGGTGCAGCACCATGTGGATACAGGATGCCTAAGGCCTATTAGGCAGGCCCCTTATAGGGTGCCTGAGAGAGTCAAGCACTGATTTAGGAGCTACAGGAGATGTTGGAACTAGGGGTAATTCAAGAGTCCAACAGTCCCTGGGCCTCTCCAGTGGTGCTGGTGCCAAAGAAAGATGGCAGCACCAGGTTCTGTGTGGACTACAAGAAATTAAATAGTCATACATAGTCAGTTGCTTACCCCATGCATAGGACAGATGAGGCCCTAGAGCAGCTGGGTGGGGCTAAGTATCATACCACCACTGATCTTACCAAGGGTTACTGGCAGGTGCCCTTGACTCCCACTGCTAGAGAGAGGTCAGCCTTTGTGACTCATTTTTGGCTTGTATGAGTTCACAAAGATGCCCTTTTGGATGAAAAAAATCCCCAGTGACTTTCCAGAGGCTGGTAGATCACATCCTAGCAGGAGCAGGAGGGTTTGCCCTTGTTTATCTAGATGATAATGCCATCTACAGCCATTCCTGGCAAGAGCACCTTCAACATGTCAGGGATGTGCTGGGCAGACTACAGAGGGCAGGGTTGACCATTAAGCCGAGCAAATGTCAGGTGGGTATGGCAGAGGTCTCCTACCTGGGACATAGAGTGGGGAGTGGTAAAATCAGGCCAGAACCTGCCAAAGTAGAAGCCATTCAAGCATGGCCTGCACCTGTTACCAAAAAGCAGGTGAGGGCATTCTTAGGACAGGTACTACAAAATGTTTGTCCCCAGTTATAGTACCATAGCTGCTCCCCTCACAGACTTGACAAGGACGAATAAGCCAGATATGGTAGTGTGGACCATAACATGTGAACAGGCATTCCAGAAACTTAAAGAAGCATTGGGAGGACCCCCTGTGTTAGCCAGTCCAGATTACAGCAAATAATTTGTTGTGCAGGTGGATGCTTCAAACAATGGGGTGGGGGCTGTACTTAGCCAGATTTCTTCAGAGGGAGAAGAACACCCAGTGGTTTATCTCAGTCATAGGCTCCAACCCAGGGAATAATGCTATGCAGCTGTAGAAAAGGAATGTCTGGCCATAGTGTGGGCACTGCAGAATCTTCAGCCTTATCTGTATGGAAGAAAATACACTGTAGTGACAGATCACAATCCCCTAATGTGGTTACACAGAGCCAGCCAGCAAAATGCCAATTTGCTAAGATGGAGCTTAGGGTTGCAAGCATATGATATGTCAGTGCAGCACAGCAGTGGGATTAACAATGTCAGCACAGATGGGCTCTCAAGACAGGGAATGGGGTAAGGTATACTCAGACAGACCTAATCCTCTCAAGCAATGTTTCTCAAGGGTCACTTGAAAAAGTAGCTTGAGTTCTCTAGAGGGGAAAATATCTGAAGATGGGTGAAGGCTGCCAGCCTAGCCAGACAGAATTTTGTAGATAATTCTGTCATTAGTAAATATTAATATAAGCCACAGGCTTGTTCTCTTAAATGGAAGAAAATGGTGTTAAATGTGGAACTGCAAAAATGTAACAACAGTGCACTCTGCTGTAGGAAAGCTGAGTCAAGCACTGTGTAATTGTTTGATCACAAAACCCAGATGTTTGGATGAAGGAATTCTTGCTTTTGTTTTGAGACTAGAATTAATTGCTAGAATTTGCATGGATAATGTCTTTTATTGCTGTAGCTTCTTGACCAGCTGCAAGATCAAAAGGGCTGTTACACTCTGAGCTTCTGTTAGCCTGAAAAACAGAAAATAATGATGTAATCTGAAATGAGTCAGTGGTACTGTGTTATCAATTTAAAGACAGAGAGACTCAGAGCATTCTGAATTTGTCTTCAGAACATCCAACATCACCAGCACTGCTTTGCTCTATATGTAAGTTTATTTTAGAACTATGTTTTCTCTTAGGCAGAGCTAGGAAATAGGAAGAGTAGACTAATTGTTTTTTCTGTATTGATGCCAAAACTATTCTACTGTATTATGTAAGCATTTTCTGTGCTCTCTGAACTCTTGACTAGCACTGTGTAGAAAGAAGTATTGTATTGTATTTTTATTATTTATTATTAAATATTTTTATTTATTTTATTTATTTATTAATATTTATTATTTATTTTTATTTTAACCTTTCAACTGTGGCTGTCTTGTGTAGAGATAATTTAACCTCTAGAGTACATTGCATGTATATAGTGATACTCTACAAAGCCACTCCAAATAAGCCTTGACTGTTCTGTTGCACTTACCATTTGGATAATAATATTGCACGGTAGAATTTAACACCCTTTGATAAGGGCCTTTTTGGTAGCTGATAAATATTAGTGGCTGGTGGCAGTGATTTCTACCATATAGTCTGGGTAAAAGGGGCACAGCTGGAGAACCTTTGTCAGCCTTCTCCAGGAGTGTCTGTGTGGTTGTATATAACTCTTATCTCAAAGTGTGTGTGTGTGGCAGCTATTTGGGCAGGGACACGAAGCACTGGTTGGACAGAGAGGGTGCTGGAGGTTTTAGCTTGCCCACTAGGCTGAAATCTGGACCCTATAGCTGTGCCAGTGCTTACTGGAGATCTGGAGAGAAAGGGAGAAACCAGCCCCACACTGACTGTGATCTATGTGTGCTCTTTAGGGAAATTGCACTTTACTGTTTGTGTACTTGTTATCTTCCCCTATGTGGATGCCCCTCACTGGTATTAGTGGTCGGGATTGAGGCTCCTTGATTGCTGGGCCAGTGCACAGGTGTCACAGTAAGCAGTGAATCACTCTCAAGACTAGGAATCCGCATTGCACTAGCTAAACAGCAAATGAGATCTGAGGAGGCTAGAGAGACTGTGAGGCATTATGAGTAGAGGGAGGAGCTCAAGACTAGGATCCAAGTCTAAAAAATACAGCTGAGTTGGATCCAAGGGTTGGATCCGTAACCCAAAAGTGAGGAAGAATGAAAAGGACATCATCAGTTACTGGTGTTAAGCAACTGTTTTTGATAACTGCAGTGCATAAAAAATTTTAGTACAGTGACTTAAGCAACAAAAAGTAGAAAGGGTTGTTGCTAAACATAGGAAGCCTATAACAAGAAAAATAATTTGAGATCCTGTATTAGAGAAATTTCAGATATTTTATGAAAATTTGTATAAAGCAAAGAAATGTGGACATCAACAAAGATCACAAATGGAAATATTTATGGAAGGCTTAAGTATGTCATGGTTAAGGATAGAGGAGGTTCAACAATTAAGACAGGAGGAGATGAGATAAAAATAGTGACCTATAATCAATCTGCAGGAAAGTCTCCAGGAATAGATAGTATTCCTGTTTAAGTTTAGATGTTAGGAGGCAAGAAAGTGATAAACATCTGGAAGGTTTTATTTAACAAGATTTTAAAAGCAGGGGAAGCACCAGCATCCCGGAAGATAGCAGTGGTGGCCGTAATATCTAAAGACAGTGGAGACCCATCTGGCCTGGCTTCAGGTTGGTCCTTTTTAATTTTAAACCATGATTAAAAAGTGAAGAGAATAAAAAAGAAATATACTCAATGAGATAAATAAACCTCTGGAAATAAAAACAAAAATGTGTAACAACAAACACCAGCGGAATAAAACAGTGCCAGGAGTTATAAAAAAAAGTTTATTCGCTCTTAAAATTAAAAAAAGTAAGTGCTTTCACATCTGATTCATCAGACCTTCTACAGAAAATGAATGAACTAGCATGCTTATATATGCAAACATCAATCAAGGTGAGGCAAACAGGTTTAACCAATCACTTGAAGCATTATATTAAACCAAGCATAAGTATAGCATATGCATAGTAAAAAAAAAAATAAACTAATAAACTAACTTATATCGGAAGTAAAATCACTCAAACATTCCTGAAACTATACTGATCAATATATATTGATATATCGATATATATCAATACTGATCCAACATTGACCTGTTTGAAGCAAATACTATAAAAAAGTAATATAAAATAAAGTAACAAAAAACATATAATATATAAAAGAAATATAACTAAAAATGTATATAATGGCATTATACATATTTTAAATAACACTCAGCAGTAATCACTTTCTAAGGCTTCGTCCCTTTAGACTGGGTCTTAATGGGACTTTTTCATTAAGACCACTGCCCTGATCTTCTCTTAACCTAATCATCTAGTTGATCTCCCTTGTTTCAGTAAGGTTTCTAATATCACCACCTTGGACACTGGAGTTTATCCTGTCAATCACCATGAACTTAAAAGAGTGTCTCGCATCAGTGGTCATAACATGTTTGGACAAGGCATTGTTGGCAGAAGCACAACGGATACTGTATAAATGCTCCCTAATCCTGTCTTAATGAGATTTATCCGTCTTGCCTACATAAAATGCTTGGCAGACCATGCAGCTGGCAAGGTAGACCACATGTGGAGTCAGAGAGGTTGCGTGCACCTTAAAATTAAACCTACGTCCATTATCAGGATGTTGAAAACACCCACTACTGTCTACATAGTTACAAAAATTACATGCTCCACATGCAAATGTACTGGCTTCACACTCAGACACACCATGTTTCTGGTTATCTGGATAGCATAATAATCTTTTTAGATTTTCCTTATTCTTATATAAGAATCTGGGAGTGCCATCTACAAGCCTCTGAATGGTGGGGTCAGTTGTTAATATGTTCCAATGTCTCTTAATAACATTCATTGTCATGCTAGTCTCAGTAGTGTAAATTAGAGGAACAGAAATATTAGTAGGTCTCATGGGAGTTGGTCTCCTACCATTGGAATCAGTGGAGTGTTCAGAGTAGTACTGTCTGTCTATGCTGGATCTACGTGGAGGTATGCTACAAAGTATATCATCAACCTCCTTTTCTTTATAGCCTCTGTCAGTCAGCTTGCCTTTTAAGCATAACAACTCAGATTTAAAACATCATCTGTCCCATTCAGCCTAGAAGCTACTATATTCTTAAACACATTTGATGGATGCATGCTATCTCAATGCAACAGGGAATTCCTATATATGCCAGTACATGGAATCATCAACCTGCCTGGTTAAAAGCACATCCAAAATTCAGATTGAGTGTCTGAGCAGTTCATAGAAAATTTCAAAAAACTGGTAGAGGAGTTCAAATATTTATTTATTTATTTATTATTTATTCCAGTTTGATGATTGGGGAGGTCCACTGGGCTCAGGGAGCCCATTTTCAGTGGAGGCCCGGGGAGAAAAGCTCCGCAATACATAGTTAAGTTACAAGAATTATTACAAAGAATAATTGTTTTACAAACTTTAAAAACAGGTAGAATTCAGAAGAAGAAAATAGTTACAATTTCACTTAGGCAAGAAAGGCAGGCACACAGCATCATGGCTACATATTACAGATTTGTAATTTATAATATCCACAAAGAGAGAGGTGGTGAAAGCTAAGGATAAGGCATATGAAGAATTGTAAGAAAGGTTGGACACTAAGGAGGGAGAAAAGGACCTGTACCGACTGGCTAGACAGAGGGACCGAGCTAGGAAAGATGTGCAGCGGGTAAAGGTGATAAAGGCTAATGACGGAAACATACTCACAACCAAGGAGAGTGTGTTGAGGAGATGGGAAGAGTACTTTGAGGAGTTGATGAATGAAGAGAATGAGAAGGGTGGATGATGTGGGGACAGTGAATCATGAAGTACAATGGATTAGCAAGGAGGAAGTAAGGATAGCTATAAAGAGGATGAAGAATGGAAAGGCTGTTGGCCCAGATGACATACCTGTGGAAGCATGGAGGTGCTTAGGTGAAATGGCAGTGGAGTTTTTAACCAGATTGTTTAATGAAATCTTGGAAAGTGACAGGATGCCTGAGCAATGTTGAAAAAGTGTTTTGGTACTGATTTTTAAGAATAAGGGTGATGTGCAGAGCTGCAGTAACTACAGAGGGATTAAATTGATCAGTCACAGCATGAAGTTATGGGAAAGAGTAGTGGAAGCTAGGTTAAGAAGAGAAGTGATGATTAGTGATCAGCAGTATGGTTTCATGCCGGGAAAGAGCACTACAGATGCAATGTTTGCTCTGAGAGTGTTGATGGAGAAGTACAGAGAAGGTCAGAAGGAGTTGCACTGTGTTTTTGTAGACTTAGAAAGCATATGACAGGGTGCCTAGAGAGGAGTTGTGGTATTGTATGAGGATGTCTGGAGTGTCAGAGAAGTATGTAAGAGTGGTACAGGATATGTACGAGGGTAGTGTGACAGAGGTGAGGTCTGCGGTAGGAGTGACGGAAGAGTTTAAGGTAGAGGTGGGGTTACATCAAGGATCAGCTTTGAGCCCTTTCTTATTTGCAATGGTGATTGACAGGTTGACAGATGAGATCCGACAGGAGTCACCGTGGACTATGATGTTTGTAGATGACATTGTGATCTGTAGTGAGGGTAGGGAACAGGTGGAGGAGACCCTGGAGAGATGGAGATATGCTCTAGAGAGAAGAGGAATGAAGGTCAGCAGGACTAAGACAGAATATATGTGTGTGAATGAGAAGGAGGATACAGGAATGGTGAGGATGCAAGGAGTAGAGGTGGTGAAGGTGGATGAGTTTAAATACTTGGGATCAATAGTTCAGAGTAACGGTGAGTGTGGAAGAGAGGTGAAGAAGAGAGTACAGGCAGGATGGAGTGGGTGGAGAAGAGTGTCAGGAGTGATTTGTGACAGACGAGTACCAGTAAGAGTGAAAGGGAAGGTCTACAAGAGGGTAGTGAGACCAGCTATGTTATATGGGTTGAAGACAGTGGCATTGACAAAAACACAGGAGTTTGAGCTGGATGTGGCAGAGTTAAAGATGTTAAGATTAGCACTGGGTGTGACGAAGGTGGACAGGATTAGGAATAAGTATATTAGAGGGTCAGCCCAGGTTGGAAGGTTTGGAGACAAAGCCAGAGAGGTAAGATTACATTGGTTTGGACGTGCTGAGGAGGGATGCTGAGTATATTGGGAAAAAGATGCTAAGGATGAAGCAACCAGGTAACAGGAAAAGAGGAAGGCCTAAGATAAGGTTTATAGATGTGGTGAGAGAGGACATGCAGGTGGTTGGTGTGACAGAGCAAGATGCAGAGGACAGGAAGAAATGGAAACAGATGATACATTGTGGCAACTCCTAACGGGAACAGCCAAAAGAAGATGATGAATATCCACACTTGAGTGTGAGGTTAGTTTGATGTGAAAGTTAGCCATCAAGTAAATCTTGACGAAACTTAACTAACTCATCAGGACAGCCTGTCCAAACAAGGAACAGGTCATTCACAAATCTATGATAGAATGGGACATATTGCTGAAAAGCCTGTGTTGAAAACTTGCACTCCTCTTCCCATTGAGCCATGACCATATTGGCGTAGCTATTGGCACTGGAGGTACCCATAGCTACGTCATCTCTTTGTTGGTAATAAACATCATCAAAGGCAAAGATATTATTCTCAAGTACTATTCTCATACAGATATCTATCAGGTGACATACTGAAGGATTATATGCATTGTACTTGGACAAGTATCTACCCACATAAATCAAGCCAGCCTGGTTAGGAATCATGGTAAACAGTGACTGTACATTCACAGGTATGGATCTTTGGAAGACCCTGTATGACAGGAATCAATGGCTCACTTATCAAAAAATAGTTATACAAGTCAAGACTAATTATTTTATCTTGTAAACAATTACTCAGGGTACTCCAAATAGTTCTTACAAGACAATCTATTTCTTTCTTGGTGATAACAGTGTAATATCGATTATCACCTAACATTTCTTTCATGGAATTAAAATAGTCTGACCTGTCCATCACTACTATGGAGCTATCTGTATCAGCTGGTCTAATGGATATAGTCATGTCATTTCATAATGTATGTACAGCCGTCTTCTCATACTGAGTAAGGTTACTATAATTAGTTCTGGAGCTCTCAAAGGCTTGGTGCAAATCAACAACTGCATCTAGAAGAGGGTGTGGATTGGGCATAAACAAGCTCAGTTTCTTGAAAATATTAATATTAGCATCATCGATATCCCCACCTCTAAACTGTATTTTCAGTGAAACATTCCATGCAAACATCCTAATATCTAGAACAGTATCTGTCACACCTCCATGTTGTGCAGGTATAAAGGAAAGTCCCTTCCCCAGTACATTTAACTCATGGGGGGGGTCAAACATCTCTTAGACAAGTTCCAAACAATCAAGTTGTGACTTGTCTCCACATCTTCTTGAGTGACTGACTGGTATTCTGTTCCACTGGCAGTTTCCTCTTTGTCTTTCCCCTGCGCTGTGAGTGATTCCTGCTGAAACATTGGTCCTTGCAAATGGGTAAAGGGAAAGTGATAAAGTCATTGCTGGACTTGGCATTTCTGCCATCCATGCTGTTGTTGAGGCTCATTGGTGTTTTATGTCTCACATCATTGCCTAGTACTAGGGTTACAGCCCCTTGTAGGCCATTCACCCCATTGGTATTGGTATCACTGTTCATAGAAGAACAATTATCAGCAGACCTCTCAGTCACTGTGCTGCTAGGTTCCTTATTGCAAGATCCATTATGAGACTTATTAGTAGAAAAATCTGTAGTGTCATTCCTGGATGCTGTTCTTGTGACACCCGTGGAAATATTAGTATGCTCATTACTATTGTAAGTCTGACTGGAGGTTAATCTAGAAATACTATGTGGAGGGATACTGTTCTTGGGCCAAGCTAAAACATTTCCCAAGTTAAAATCTCTACTATCCCTCTCAATCTTAAGCCACTTTTGCTGAAGCAATTTTCTTTCAAACAATAAAGCAGTCAATAAGTTTATCAACTGAGGAGTCAACCATGCCCCCAGGGAAGCAGTCATATAGGCCATTCAATTGCTGATTAATCTTTGTGGCAAGGGCTTCTTCATCAGGTTTAAGTAGTAGAAAAAACTGACTTTGTTTGAAAGAAAATTGCTTCAGCAAAAGCAGCTTAAGATTGACAGAACAGAAGCTGCAGTTAAAAAAGGATACTTAGTAGGCCATATAAAATATTGTACAACAAATAAGTGAATCAATCAGAAGAAGTTAGAAAAGACTGAGAAGAGAGACTGGATAAGCAATTTACAAGGAAACAGTGGGAGGACATATGCATGGTTTCCAAGTATGCAACAAAGTCTAGAAGATTTAGGATCTTTTCTTGGAAGTGTTTACATAGGTATTTTTTACCCTAAGCAGACTCCAAAGAATTTTTCCACAAGTTGATGGAAAAAGTTGTAGGTATGATGGAGAAGAAATAAATATGTTTTAGGACTGTAATGAACAGGCAGACTAAAAATTTCCTACAGAGTACTCTTGTCAAAAATATTGCATAAGCAAATGAGTGTATCTAAGGAACTTATTTTTCAGCTGGGATACAGGATATGAATTGCCTAGACATATTAAGGACGTGTTGAGTTTAATTCTGATAGCTACCAAAAAAGCAGTTACTAGACAACAGAAATCATAGTCTAAACCAGCTATACATGAAGTAGTGAATATTGTAATAGAGATAAAAGCACTGGAAGTGGGATCATTAGAAAAGGGTAGCAGAAAATTACATAGAAAAAAATGAAAACTGTGGGAACAATACATGCAGAATAAAGTTTGGAGGAAGAGTCATACTTATGGGAAGGCAGGAACTGAACAATTTATGTATCACTGGATTGATGATAAGTTATAAAAAAAAGAACAAAGTTATGTACTTACCATAATAATAGATCTGTGTTGCCTCATTTTCATCCAGTTCTATGACTGGGGTTGTCGGATCAGACTGGATCTGACCTGAGTGCCTTATACTAGATAATTGGGTCCAAAAGCTGGGTCTCCTCCCCTACCCACAATTCCCTCCTTCTACCTGATTTACCTCAGATTGAGTTTGCTGGCTATTCTAATTATATGTATCAAAAATTATAGAATGGAAAAAGGGATCCACAAATGTCCCACACTTGGGAAGATGACGTGAAACAAATATACAGGGTCTTAGTTGAGGTTTGTCCAAGCCCCTAAAGGTGTGAAATGGTAATTTGGAAGTGGGAAGGAGAGAGGGATGTTGAACCAGATGAAAATAAGGCAACAAGGATCTATTGTTATGGTAAACATCAGATGTTGTCTATTTTCATCAGATAAAAATTTGGGACACATTCCCAAGTTGCCTAAAAGGGCTTTAGAAGACTCAAGGAAGGACGGTCCTGAGAATGGCACAGCCAAAAGAAGCGTAAATCCTGGATTGTACATCCAATTTATGAGATTCGAAAGTGTGATCAGTTGACCAAGTTTCTGCTGCACAGATGACACTGATAGGAACTCTTTACTGCAAATGCTGTCAAAGTGACACTGCTCTGGTGAAAGAGCCTTAGGTTTTGAATGCAAAGGCAATCCTTGCATTTTGAAAACAAAAGAAATGTAATTTGCCAGCCACTTAGAGTGACCTTTGATGCCTGTTGTCCTAGTTTCATTTTGGAAAAAAAAGACAAACAGCTGGTCTGATTTTCTTGTATCTTTCGTGCAATGTAAGTAAAATATGAGCTGTCTGTGGCCATCTAATGTTTGAAGGATGTGTCCACCTTTGGCAAAAAAATTTGGAAACAATACAGGTAAGTCAATTTGTTGATTTATATTTGTTTCAGATGTTACCTTTGGAAGAAAGGAAAGATTTGTTCCAAGTGAAACTCTACCATTGTGGAATATGAGAAATGGCAGCTTGCATGAGATGGCTTGCAGCTCCAAAACTTGTCTAGCAGAAGTGACAGCAATCAGAAAAATGGTCTTCCAAGAAAGGAACTTCAAGTGGGCTAAGGATGAGAGTTCAAAAGTTTTTTGAGTCAGTGACTGAAGCAAGACTGGAGGGACTGGATCTCGAACAGGAGCTCTCAACAAGAAGGTTTCTTTGAGGAAAGCATTGGCTACTCTACATGAAGCAAAAGATGAATCATTATGTCTGATGTGAAAATTTGAAATGGCGGCCATCTGGACTTTTATTGTAGAGTAAATGGAACACTGCAGAAAAAGTTCTGAAAAGAAATCAACTATCAATGGAAGAGAGGCTGAGAAAGGATCCATCCCCTTTCAGACTGCCCAAATAGATTTTTTTCCATTTGCTCTTATAAGTCTTTTTTATCAAGTCGTTTTGAGAAGAAGATATTATATGGATGGACTACTGGAGAGGAAAGCCTGATGTCAACAGCTATTGTTAAAACTGGAGAAACAGTACAGTTAATCTTAGTGTCTATAGGTCCAGTAGAGGCATCCCAGATGGGTGACTCTAGATTTGGAAGGGAATACAACACCCATGATGAGTGCAGTAAGTGAGGTGAAAGTAAGGGGAACAATACCTGCCACAGCCAGAACAGGGCAATGAGGATCGCTTTGGTCTTGCACCTTGTGGCTTTCTGAATGAATCTGGTTAGACGAGGTATCACTGGGAAAGTGCATAAGATACCTTGGCGGGGCAAATGAGGACTAGAGCATCTCTCAGTGACTGTCCCTGTGGAGGGATAAGAGCAAAATAACTGCTACATTTGTTGTTTATGTAGGCGGCAAAGAGGTTGCAGCAAGGTTGGCCCCAGTGGCTGAAACGTCTCTGTCACTACTGTTGTTTGAGAGACCACTTGTGAGGTAACAGGATCCTCCTGCTCAACCTGTATGCTAGTATATCCGACATCCCAAGAATGTTCATTGCTACTAGAAAGCAATGGAAAGACATTGCCCATTTCATTTTGCATGGCCACCTGGCAAAGAGGATATAAATGTGTTCCACCTTGTTTGCTGATTTACCAAACTACTGACATATTGTCTGTCTGGATGGAGATCACACCCTTAGGTAGGATGTCCTGAAAGGCTTGCAGTGCTAGGAAGATTGCTCATCTCCAAGACACTGAAGTGAAGTTTGGCCTCTGCTGATGACCATGTCGCTTGAACAGTCTTCCATTCAAAATGTGCCCCTCCACCCTAGAAGTGAAGCATTCATGGTTATGGTCACCTGGGACACAAGTAGGCAAAAGGGTCTGCCCTCTACTACTGATGGAGAAGTGATCCACTGACTTACATGATTTCTGCATACTTGAGTGAAGTGGATTCTGGTGTGAAGGGGAGGAATGCTCTGTGACCACTGGATGGACAGTGTCCATTGTAGTACTCTCATGTGGTATTTTCCTAATGGCACTAATGCAATAGAAAAAGCCGTCGGACCTAACAGGTAGAGAATCAGTCTTAACTGTGGGCAGGAATGCTGAATCATTTGAAAGGCTGTAAGTCTTAACAACCTAATTGTGTCTATCAGACACCCTGTCAATTCTATTTGCTGCATGGGTAACAGTTTACTCTTCATGTGGTTGACTGCTATAGAGAACTAGTTTGCAAGACTGAGAAGATATATCTAGTGTTGTAATAGAAGATCCTTGGAGGTAGTAGTTATGAGCTAATCATCTGATATATGGAAAGACTTGGATCCCCTGTAGTCATAGATGAGCTGCAGCAACTGCCATAATCTTGGTGAACACCAAATGGCAGTGCTCTGAACTGATAGTGATTGGTTCCCAGCTGTAAATGGAAAAATATCCTGGACTGGCTTCGGATCTTGATGTGGTAGCAGGTGTCCTGAAGATCTGCAGAGAGCATCCAATCATTCTTCCTCAACAGAGGCAGCATTGACTGAACCGTGACCATGTGAAACTCTGTTTGACATATTAACTGAGGTGGCTGAGATACAAAATTAGTCTGAGGTCCCCTGTCTTCTTTGCAACTAAAAAAAAAAAAAAACTTAAATAGACTCTGAATATTAACTGGCCTGGGGGGACTGGCTGGATGACTTTTTTGCTTACAGCTTTAATACTTCTGTTGCTGTGGATTCCAATTGATGAGGTGTCATACTGGGAATCTTCAATCTTTTGTTTGGGAGACAAAAAGAATATGGTATAAACTTTGGTGATTATCCTTAGCACCCATGAATCTGAGGTTAATGGTTTGCCAGACTAAAGGGTGCAAGGTTAAGCATCCCCTGACTGCCTCCAGAGTGCAGCAGTCGGGCAAGTATTCATGGACGCTGGTAGTATTTTTCAGTGAAGGGGCCATGGAAATCTTGGTTCTGCAGTTCACTTCTGCCTCTCAGCTGGCATCTGTTCAAACTTCCTCCACCGCTGTCATAGGGAGGTCTATACCCTGGAGTGTCTTGTGGAAAACCCTGTGATTTTTAAACCAGATTTGTTACCTCTCTTTAATTTAAGAATCATAGTGGAGAAAAAAACAGATTCCCAGGGCAGACAGGGTCTTATCATCTTGTTTACTCCTGATAAGTGTTTCCTTTACCTTAGGTCAAACACAGTGGAACTGTTGTAGGGGGCATTTATAAAGGATGCCTTCAAGATTTCCCTGAAATTGCATAGGCACCTACAGACATGGCAACACATGGTAATCCCTGTGCTGACTGCTCTTAATGTGCCATTTGATAGCAGTTGCATGGCCACATTACATATAGATTGCAGGGTAGACATTTGGGTGTCCACCGGTTTTTGGATCTCCAATGGTAAATTACGTGAAAGAGACTTGGAAACTTCTTTGATCAAGTCCCTTTGGAAATGTGTGTCAAATGTGCTAGGTAATACAGTGCTTGAAGTGCGAACATCACTGTTTGTTTCCCTAGTTTGTCCAATGTCCTGGACTCTTTGTTAGGGGGATGGACAAAGAAACTTTCCTCAGACAGTTACTTCTTTGTAGTTGCGGCTTCCACCATGGCATCTGCTGGAAGGTCTCTGGACCAGTGTTTCCTATCCTTTGAGGGTATCAAGATTCTGTCCATTTTTTTAGGAATGGGCTCTGCCACATCAGGTTCCTTCCAAGCCTTCTGAGCAATAAGGTATATTAAGCCATCTGGAGGTGGGACCACCCAGGATGATGATTGGCTAGAATGAAAAACTTCAAGAAAAAGGGACTCATCAGATGGAGAAGCTTCAGTAGACCCCCCCCCCACTTTAGCAAGTGCAGTAGGTCCCCAAAAGTGATGTCCTTGGGGGTGATCCTTTTCATCTAAGTCCGGGGATCACTTCTATGGCTCTGCTCAACAGGGGCACAGGAAATCATTTTGTTGGGTGGCGAAAGCCAGGGTACATTTTTGGCTAGGCTTATATAGGCCCTAGGGCCAATAGCCTAGTACCTACCTATGAACCCATGAACCTGTGTATATTTACTAATATTTATCTGGTAGAGGTCTACTGGTGGATCTTTTTGTTAGTCAGCCAGTCATTTTTTTAGTTAGTTTCTTAAGTAAGAAAGTTTTGATTAGTTGGTTAGCCTATACAAAGTGTATTAATAAACTGGTCTTAGAATAATTTGTCTCTAGCTTTATAGTTTCACTAGCTTTATAGTTTCAGTTTTAGATAGCGCAGTCTCTGATTAAACTATGATGTTAAGGGGGAAGGGGACTTGGATAAAGGAATGATTTTAATGCTTTTTTTGCTCTTAACAGAACCACCTTCTCATAGCTAACCTTAGGCATAGGCCAACTAGGTGGTTGCCTAGGGCACCACCCTAGCAGGGGCACTTTTCCAGTATTTATTTGGTGTAAGTAGACCAGGATGGGGGCACCAGGTGTTGTGGCAGGTGCCGTGCACCATTTTTGCCTAGGGCACCAGTTGACCTAAGGCCGCTCCTGCAACTACTCCCTTGCTCCAAACAACCTAATTATTTATAAATAAGGAATATTTTTGATGCTTTTCATTATACTGAACTAGGGTCGCTTGTTTGTGTGCTTCAATAAAGGATATTCCATTTTTAACTCAGCTGTGCACTACCTACGACTTTTCTATTTGATTATTTTGTAGCACATAGTTTACAGTTATGTTACAGTTTGATTTTTATTAAGTGAACTAAGTGCAGAACATAATTTAGGAAGTGAACATCATACCCTCCGTGCTGCAAAGTTTCTTCTTGTTTTTTTTTTTTATATACTGTCAACTGATATGAACACAGGAACCAAGTATAGCAGTAATATATGTGCACTATATACCCAATACAACATATGGGGGCAGAAAACTACTATGTGAAGTTAAAGAGAACAAACAGCAGTTAAAATGAGAAGAATTAGTTATTATTTGTATTAATTTCAGTGCAAGGATTTGTTCTTATAAAAATTATGACTGGTATCTGAATAACAAAGTAAAATAACTGCTTGAATCTAAGGAGAAAAAGACATTGAATAAAAACAGGGTGTTCAACTTCTTCAGCTAGTGACTTCATATTTCTTAAAAATAAAACATAGACATGATCAATCAGAAGGGAATCAAGATTATACTTGCATAACAAAGATAAGTGGGTCAGTCACTGATTACATCTTAAGAGTTGAGCAAAATAGGTAATATGATGACTGAAGTGAGATCAGAATGTGATCATTCTTCTTTGATAATATACATTAAAAACAGAATGAAAAGTGAACAAACAAAGAGACAATGGTATAAAAGACATACTCAAACTTTGGATGAATTTATATCAGAAATGGAGTGAAAGGCAATTAGGCAGCGTAATGACTAGTGAGATGAAATGTTACATCATAAGGGAACACCCTGTCCCTGAGAAAAAAACAAAAAGGAGGAATGGCCGTAAGGGTCTAAAGCTCAGAAACCCTCCAAGCAGAAGTACAAGCAACAAGACAGTCTTCCAGGTACAATGTTGCAGAGAAGCTGAAACTGCAGGCTCAAAAGGAGCCTGGGTCATTTTTTCCAAAACAAAATGAAGGTCCCAAGGAGGAGGAATAGGCTTCCTTGGAAACCTAGGTTGTAATACATCTTTAAGAAACTGTACAACCTCAAATTGAACAAGCAAAGGAGAATTCAAGGGTAGACAGGCAGAAATAGCTGAGAAACGGGCCTTTATTTAAGAACAGGCCAAACCAGACCAGAGCAACTTACACAAATAGGAGGCAACCAGAGGGACCCCCACTGAAAAAAAAGTCCTAGTTATAAACATGGCACCAGACAGAAAATCTTTTCCATTTTACCATATAAGACATTCTGGTTGCTGGTTTTCTTGCTTCCTGTAAAACCCTGAGCATGTCCTCAGAAAACAGTTGCCTAAAAGGAAACAAAACCCTAACACCCATAGTGTCAGTTGAAGAGTGGACAAATGAGGATGGATAAGTGACCCCTTCTCCTGTGTAAAGAGGTCCAACAGGTGAAAGGTAATTGCCCCTGGCCAGATGCATTAATAGGTGGAACCAGTGCTGTCCTGGCCAAAAGGGAGTCCCAGCAAGACTTTTGTGGAGTCCAGGCGAATCCTGCAGGACTCTTGGAAGAAGAGGAAGGGGATGGAATGCAGAGAGGAATATCTTTTTCCAAGAAAAACAAAAGGGTGTCTTGTCTTTCATGCCAGATGGTATCGCACTCTAGAACAGAACAGAGGGAGCTACTTGATCAGAGGGGAGGAAAAAAGATCTAGCTGAGGAATACCCCACTGATGGACTATGTCCAGAAACACATCTCCATGAAGCATCCATTCATGAGCCTGTGTTTTGGATCTGCTATTAGATTGTGCTTTGAAACAATATACATTGCTCAAAGAGTTAGCTGATAACTGATAGCCAGATGCCAGGTCTGAAGAGGAAGCCTGCAAAGAGGGAAAGATTTTGTGCCTCCCCTGCTTGTTGACATACCACATTGCTGTGGAGTTGTCTGTGTAAACCTTCAGGGGCCCTGCAGAGAACATGGGGTGAAAAGCCTGAAGGGCCAGAATCAGAGCTGCCATTTATTTGATGTTGATATGGTTTGACTTCTGATTGGGGGGTAGGGACCATGTACTTTTATGTGACCACAGGAAGCCCCCTACCACATGTTTGAGGCATCTGTGAACAATTCTTGAGAAGGAACCAAAGGCTGAAAGGGCAGGCCTGGGTTTAGTGTAGGTTGCCGAATACAACACTCAAACTCCTCCTCGAGACAAGGGAGGAGAGGCACTCTGAAATCCAGAGGGTGGCAATGCTGAAGCCAAAGTGACTTGAAGTACCACTGAACTTTCTGCATACGCAGTTTGGCAAGACGGAGGATTGGAAGAGAAGAAGCTATGAATCCTAGGACCCAAAGAAACTCTCTGGCTGGAACAGCAGACAGAGGAAGAAGAGAGTGAAAGAAAACTGTTAAGGACAAAGCCTTTGCAGGTGGAAGATAAGCCATCATTGGCACTGTCTGAATGCTGCAGCCCAGCTAGACAGGTTCCTGACATGGAGTCAGCACAGACATTTGGAAGTTGATAGTGAACCCCAGACTCTGAAGGAGAGATATAGTGAGCTCTAGAGCCTGTAACAGCTGACTGGGAGAAGGAACCAGAACTAAATAAGGAAAAATCTGAATGCCTTGGAACCTGCAAAAGGTAATCACAGGAGCTAGGCATTGTGTGAACACCCTTGGCCTGTAGACAGACCAAAGGGCAAAGTAGAGAATTGAAAATGAGAGGAAGAAACAGAGAAATGTAAAAACTTCCTGAAAATAGGGTGAATAGGAATATTAAAGTTAAGTATCCTTCAGATCCAAGGACACCAGAAAATCCTGGGGCAGCAACAGAGAAAACAGCATTTGAAGAGAAAGCATCTGAAAAGACGGAACCTTGAGATAGATTTTGAGGAGAGAGAGATCCAGAAAAGGTCTCCATGTGCCCTCCTTTCAAGGAACTAGGAAGATTGTGGAGTAACAAAAAAACAATGGGAAGGAGGAACCAGCTGAACAATTCCCTGTTGCACCAGGGACCCAAGAACCTGTAAAAAAAAAAAAAAAGAGGAAGCTGCTCAGAAGGAGGTTGAGGAATCCCTGGAATAGTAGCAAGAGACTTCCACACCATGAGGTAACCCTGATGTATGATGGAAAGAACCCAAGAATCTGAGAGAAGGAGTTATCAGTTTGGAAGAAAGAGGGAGCTGAAGAGACAAAGGAACTTGGCCAAGGGTTAGTGGTGCAAAATGTCAAAGAGAAGCAGACTTATCAGACACAGAAGGCTTCTGAGCCACAGAAACCTGGGAAGATTGCAGGAGGAGGTCAGCTACCATCCTTCCTACCTTAGTGGCCTGACACTACTGTTGTGAACAAAAGCAGACCTAGTAGGATAGTTCCGCTAGAACTTAGGGACAGGGAATATAAAAAAGAAGTTATGTCTTACCATAACGTTACATCTGTGTTGTTGATCTTCTTCCATTCATCACAGAAGGGTTCGGTTTCGAGCCCCTCGGAAACATGTTGGCCTAATACCAAGCTTGCGTACACCAAAAACTCTCGAGCTAAGCTGCTAAACACCACAAGGACCCATGAGATTCACTAGGAGCCTTTGGTGGGGCACTGAGAGTGGGATGTGATGAATGGAAGAAGATCAACAACACAGATGGAACGTTATGGTAAGACATAACTTCTTTATCTGATGTTGTTAATCTTCTTTCCAGTCATCACTGATGGGACAGAATCCCAAGCTACTTGAGAAACCTGGGTGGCCCTTATGGAAGAACATTCCTGAGCACCATTCAGCCAAAGGCCGCTCTTCCCCTGGAGACCATATCCAACTTGTAATGTTTGATGAAAGTGTGAGGTTTAGTCCAAATGGCTGCTGCACAAATGACGTCCATAGAAGCTTGGAATGAAAAGCAACAGAAGTTGCTAGAGCTCTAGTTGAATGTGCTTTGATATTGTGAGGTTTAGGCTCATTTGTACGTGAATATGAAAAAACAATACAATCTCTGAGCCACTTTGCTAAAGTGACTTTTCCCATTTTTGGACCAGAGAAGGAAATGAAAAGTTGATCTGACCTGCGGATAGATTTAGTCCTGTCTAAGTAAAAACATAGTTGCCTATGTATGTCCAATGAGTGTAGATAGTATTATCCTTTATTGGAATAGTTTGGGAAAAACACTGGGAGTTACGAAAAAATAACTACGGTCTCTTGATGCATAAAGCTTGTAATTCTGATATCCGTCTAACTGATGTGACAGCTTCCAAAAATAGAGATTTCCATGATAGGAATTTGAGATCACATTTTGCAGCAGGCTCAAAAGGGGGTAAACAGAGAGACTGTAGTACTAGAGAGAGATTCCATGCCTCTAATGGACACCTGATTGGAGGTCTGCTATGAAACACTCCTTTGAGAAATAAAACACAAAATCACCAAACTGATATGAAAATGCACAAGGCTGAAGTCCAAGCACTTCTGTAGCAATGTTCAAATGTTGAAATGAAAGGAACCACAAGTTGAGAAGTTAATGATTCCAGTAACAAAGAAAAGCGCTTTCATTTGAACAAGTTTTAAACTTCATCAGACAAACTATTCTACATGCATTCACCTTAAATACCATAACATTTATTTCTATTGAACCACAACAAGCAGAAAAACTGTAAAAGGAATATCAATAAAAACAAAAAGTACAGTCCAGACAGCAACAGGAAATGGCTGGTAAACAGTTATTTTATTAGAAAATCACAAGTGCTTTCACCCTGACTCAAATGCAGGGCTTTTTCAACTACAAAAAAAACATAGTACCCTTCCCATTTAAATACCCCTGTACATAAAAGAGCGCCAAAACTTTTTAAAGCTATATGTACAAGGTGCTCATCTAAAATGTTCACAAAGTAGGTCCAATAAAAAAATCCAGTAACAAAATCACTACATAACCATAATTTAAGTGACCTTTAAAATTTAAATGACCTGTGGAGTTATAAGGTAACAAAAAAGTTGCCACAAAGTACAAATACAGTGAAACTTACTACAAAATAGTCCCCATGTTAAAAGTTCATTACAACTTCTCAGCTCTCCTGACCAAGTAGGGTTTAATAGAGATGTGATCATTTAGTCCTGGAGGTTGAGCTGCATTTAATTTTAATTGCCAATAAGTCTCCCTGCAGCTCAACCAATTCTCCCAGTCCCCACCCCTGGGATCTATATGAACTTGTTCAAAAATTCCAAAAAGAAAACCTATATGAGTAGGTTCCATATGTAGGTGCCTGTACAATGCACTATTTAAGTTCTTTTTCCTAATATTGTAGGTGTGTTCGTAAATATGTTTAAGTGCCCTTTCAGATTTTCCAACATAAAAACTAGGGCAATCTTTACACAAAGCCAGGTATACTATACCTCTGGTAGCACAGTTACCCCTTCTAAACTGCACACTACTCTTTGCATAGTTATTCAAGGTAACTTTTACTTTGTCAAAAAAGTATTTACAGTACCCGCATCTTCCACACCTTCTCATATCCTTGTCCCCCTGCAGTCTAGTCCTGTTGCTGTTCTTTTCAAAAAGCCTTTTTAAATTAGTCCCTGTTTTAAAAACAAAACTTGGACTCTCCTCTACCTTGTTAACAATGTCCTGGTTAAACTTCAACATCTTCCAAGTCCTTCTAACTAAATCCTTATGTTTTCCCTAGAAGCACCACGGTGCTGTAAAACCAAAGCTTTCCTAAAAGGTTGATCACCAATAACCCTCTCCATAGTGGTACACTGCGAGGTGTTACCTAAAAGGGGAAGAGATTTTACACCCCACCCCGCTATAACCACATTTGATACTTCCACTATCAAGTTGACAGGGTAACCTCTTGCTGTAAACTCAGAAATAAACTTAATTTCAGATAAAAAGTCTGCCCTTTCTGAGGTCATTCTGGCTGTTCTAATCATCTGACTCTTCACAATGCTTTTTTACTGCTTCCAGGGATGGTCACTATTATAGGGCAGATAGGAATTACTAAAATTGTTCTTCCTGTGAATCCTAGACCTTAGACCTCCATCAATTTTGTCCAACCTTGCATCTAAATAATCGATTCCTTGCTGGTCAAATTTGGATGTAAATTAAAAAAAAAAACTGTTTACCAGCCATTTCCTGTTGCTGCCTGGACCGTACTTTTAGTTTTTATTTACTTCTATTGGTTAAAAACAGTGTCAGTCATCATGATATACTGCTGAACATAAAACTGTTGCCTCATATAAACCAAAAACTGTCAACGCTACATTAAAAACAATTTAATACAACTACTATTCAAAAAGAGTATATATTTAAATATGTGTATGAATGTATAAATTAATGTATAACACTGTATATTGTTACCAGTTGTTAAACAACCTTATTTTTTGTTATTTTAAAATATTTTTTCTTTCAAGTGCTTTTAGTTTCAATATGGCCGAGATAGAAGTGCGATCACTGATGCCAGGCCAACTGTCTGCTTGAAAGTGGATTTGCCATTTTAGCTCATTTATTTCTAACTGTAAACCCCAAGGCTTCTTTTCATCAATAGTGACTTGATCAATTACTACAAGGAAAATTTATGGTTCACATTGTCAGAAATATGTTTGGCCAATGCATTATTCAGATTGTTTTTCCTAATAGCGTAGTCATGCTCATAGATTCTTTGACTTAGCTTATGCTCAGTCTTTCCTATGTAGAAACCGGAGCATGAATGGCACATGGCCAAATAAACCACTGCTCTGGAATTACAAGAATATTTCCCTTTTATCTGATGTCTAATGTTTCTAACAGTTATATCATCAGTTACTTTTACCATATGACACCATAAACAAGCTCCGCATCTAAAAGTTCCTTGTTTATTTACATGAAAGGAAACTTGTCTGTTCTTGAATAAATCCTTAAAGATATTACCTCTTCTATATACAATAGCTGGTTTAAACCCTAAGTGCTTCCTGATGTTAGCATCCTCTAACAGAATTGGCCAGTTTTTTTCAAAAATAGAAGTTAAAAACTTAGCGTTCTGGCTAAAAGTTATAGTTAAGGCTTTTTGAAAGGCTGGTGGTTGTTGTGTAGTGCCACTGTATAGTTCTACCATGGTACTACATTCTTAATGTTCACGGATACCCGCCATTGACTGATGGAAGTGGAATGGTGCCTAAAATAGGCTGAAAATAATCATTTAGTCTCTTAGAAGTGACTTCCATACTTAGTTCTTCCACTAATTTTACCGGGTAACCTCTTTTCAGGAACACACCACGTAGAAACTGACATTCTTTCAAAAACTCTTCATGTGTTGTAACCATACGAGCAGCTCTGACCAACTGGCCTTTCATAACAGACTTTTTTGATGAAATGGGTGTGAGCTTGTGTAATGTAGAAAAGTGTTAGAATATGTAGCTTTTCTATGAATTTTAGACACATATCTGCCGCCTTCATCATCTTTCATCAAATTCACATGCAAATAATCTATGCTAACTGAATCATATTGCCATTTAAACTTTAAGAAACTAGTAGTTTCATTAATATATGACAAACATTCAAATAACTCAGCCTGCGTTCCTTTCCAAATAATATAAATGTCATCTTGAAACCTTTGATATAGTTTAATGTAGTTATTGAACCTTAACTGGAAGACAGACTGTCTTTCCCAGTATGCCATAACTAGGTTTGCATAGGCTTCACCACATTGTGAGCCCATGGCTATTCCTTTCTCTTGCAAGTAATACTTATGGTTGAAAGAGACAAAATTATTAGTTAAAACCAGCTCTAAGAATTCTAAAATGAAGGTTAATGTACTGTGAGTCACCTTGTATTCTACAAGCATTTCATTTACCCATTCTATCCCAGATTGTTGTGGGATAACTGTGTAAAGGTCAGTTACATCTATGGTGATGAAAATGTCTCTAATGTCACTAACATGGTAAGATGTTTTATTTATCTGTTCTAAAAAGCTCCACGAGTCTTTACATATGTGAATTTCTTTCAATATTATTTTCTTTAACTCATAATCTAAGAACTGAGCACATAAAGAAGTAATGGAACCTCTTCCATCAACTAGAGGTCTCATAGGGGAATTTTTGAATACGCTTATGTATTTTTGGAATCCCAAAAAATACTGGTATTCGTGGGGTAATGATGTTCAGATAGTTATACAGATCGATGTCAATTCTTCTTTCTAAGAATATATCAGTTAACTGTGCATGAATCTTTCTGTATACCCCCCATTTAATTCATTTAGAGAAACTTCAATATATGTGTCAGTTTCTAATAAAAGTTGTAACCTTTCATTATAACTATCTATATCCATAATAACTACCCAACCCCCTTGTCTGCTTTCCTTATTCTAATGTTGTTACCTTGCAAGTACTCCATGCCTGCTGTTTCAGTCTCTGTCAAATTAAAATTGTGAGACTTGTTCTTGTTCTTTTGTAAGTTTTTTAAGTCAAGTTCACATAATGTTTCATATATGACTAACTTTGGATGGAGGGGTGGGTTGTAAATTGAACTAATATTCCATAAATTTTGATAAGAGTCAGATACCTTACTATGGTTTATAAGAGAAAAATTTAACTTTCTAAGGTATAACTTTAAATCTATTATTGTGTTTGTAAAATCAAACGATCTAGCAAGTACAAAAGTCATCCCTTTTGCTAATAGGTTAGCTACATCAGTTTCTAGATTTACTTTACAGTAATTATATACCTTAAAATCTTTCTCATCATTTTCTATGATAGTACAAACATTCAATATATTTTCAACAGACAGAGACAGCCCAAAAGACATATCCCCCATGCATGGGGCTTCATGGAGAAAGTCAATGCAGCAGTCAGTGTTAGTACAATTCACGTTCTCCAGTTCCTGGTCTTCGGTTTGGCCCCTTGAAAAAACGCTGCTTGATACCCCCCCTGTACCATAGGTCTAGCTTGAGAGTCAGTTCTATTTCTGATTCTCTCGGATCTTCTCAGCACAGGGTATTCATCTTCATAGCTACCCATAACTTCATCTTCATCTGTATCATCATTATGCACTTTCCCACTATTGGTATTGTGGTTATTAGCCCAATTATTCCAAAATTTGTTACTGAAAAACTTGCGTTTGGGTTGTGCGCTTGGGGGTTTAGGGTAAGCCAAACCATTAGCATACTCGACGATGTCTCTCTTTAATTAATTACTCTTCCCCATTTTTAAAGTCTCTGTGTGTTGCTCTGTGCTGTTATATATTCTCAGGTATTCATATTTGAACTGTTCTAAAAAGACATTGTTTATTATGCTAATATCCAGAGCTGATAACTCTTTACTTAAAATGTCAATATCTTAACAGCATATTTTATTAACAAAATTTCAACCCAAACTTGTCAAACATATTTAACAGTTCATCGTGCATAGGTGAATTGTTGATGAACCCTGATGGATATTTCCATAAGCATAGGGCCTTAGGAACAGTCCTGAGTTTAATGCATTCTCTGAGGTAAGCATTTTCCAAATGCAACTTTTTTACATTTTAGAAGTTTAGACTAACATTCTGTCATTGTTTCTTTGTTACTGGAATCATTAAATACTTGGTGTTTTTATATTTCTCAACTTGTGGTTCTTTTCACTCCTTTGAGAGAGGTCTTACATAGGCAGATGGAGATAAGTGGAGTGCCTTCTAATCCATTATGAAAGTTGGAAATAGCTGCTAAATGGACTTGTATGGTAGAAGCTGATGCTCCATTCTCAAAAAACTCAGAAAGGTATTGAAGTACAACAGAGACCAGAGCTGAGAAGGGATCTAGCATCCGTTCTTTAGACCAAAGATCAAATCTTTTCCATTTATCTCTGTAAAGTTTTCCGGTGGATGGCTTATGGGAGACCAGAATGATATCATGAACAGGTGAGGAAAGGGTTTCCTGCCTGGCGAATAACGGAAGTGGAGAAACCAAGCTGTCAGCTTGAGAGTCGACAGATTTGGGAGAGTCAACCCTTGGGGTGAGAAATTAAGTCTGGATGAGTGCTCAGGATACATGGAGGTTGTAACAGGTGAGGCTGGAGGAAGGGGAGCCACACTTGATGAGGCCAGAATGGGGTAATGAGGATCACCTTGCATGTCAACCGAATTGCTTTCTTTAAAAATAGGGGTATCAAGGGAATTGGAGGATAAGCATAAAGGAGACCTGTGGGCCAATCGTGAGTCAGAGCATCTCTTGGAGACTACCCCTCTGGGGGAAAGAGGGCAAAAAAGCTGCTGCATTTGGTGTTCGAAGGGAAGGTGAAGAGATTGCAGCAAAGCTGGCTCCACTGGCTGAAAATTTCTGCCGTTACCTTTGGATTGAGAGACCACTCGTGTGGAAGGAGGATGCATCTGCTCAGCCTGTCCATAATCACATTGGAACTCCCCGGGATATGCATTGCTATAAGAAAACGGTTGGAAGCTATCGCCCAGTGCCAAATTCTCATGGCCTCTCAACACAGGGGTAGAATTTGGTTCCTCCTTGTTTATGTACCAGACTACTGACATATTGTCTGACTGAATCGCAATTGTGCCCGATGGAAGGAGCAGATGTAATGCCTGCAACGCCAACAGCACAGCTCTTAACTCCAGAACATTGATATGCAGGTTGGCCTCTAAGCTCGACCACGTGCCTTGGACTTTCTTTCCCTGAAAATGTCCCCTCACCCTATAAGGGAAGCATCCGTGGTTGCCGTGGCATTGGGTTGAGGAGTCTGAAAGGGGTGACACCAAGGTTCTGCATCTGGCCTCATCCACCAGAGGAGATCTTGCTTGCAAGAGTTGGTAATGAGGACCTGCAAGTATAAGGGGTGAAGATTTGCCAACCATTGGGACAATAGAAGCCATTGTAACAGTCTCATGTGTAATCTTGCCAGAGGAACTGTCTTGCCAGAGGAACTATCGGAATGGCTGCGGCCATGGACCCCACAGCCTAGAGAACTTCTCTTGCTGACACCTTTCTTTGACAGAGTATCACCTGTACTTTCAATCTTAACCTCTGAAGCCTGTGAGCTGGAAGAGATACCAGGCGTGTTTGAGTATTGAAAACTGCCCCTATAAATTCCAGCTGTTGGGTAGGTTGTAAGTTGGATTACTCCCAATGTACAGTGATGCTTAGGGACTCCACTAGTGAGAGTGTGTAACGGAGGGCCATGGTCATAAGATGCTTGGTGGGGGTGGAAAGGAGCCAATCATCTAAATATGGAAACACCTAGAATTCTTGAAGTCTCAGATGAGCTGTCACCACTGCTAGACATTTCGTGAACAGACTAGGGGCCACCGAGAGACCGAATGGCAGGACTCAGAACTGGTAATGATTGGCTCCTAGCCAGAAGCGAAGGAGACTCCTGGAGCATTTGTCCATTTTGTTGAGGTAATATGCATCACAGAGGTTTATCAAGCACATTTAAACATCCTCAAGTAAAAAAGGAAGAATGGACTGAATAGTGACCATGCAAAATTTGGTTTGAACAACTGATTTGTTTAAATGGCTGAGATCCAGAATGGGTCTCCAGTCCCCAGTCTTTTCTGGCACCAAAAAGAATCTTGAGTAAAAACCGGATCCGCATTGGTCTGGAGTGACTGGCCGGATGACTCTTTTTTGACACAGCTTTCTTATCTCTAAAGCTGCTTCTTCCCTTTGTTTAGATTGAACATCGGGAAGGTTCTTTGTAGGTTTTGAAATGGGAGGTTAGAGGGATGTTCTAGCCTCCGGAGATTATTCTCTGTACCCAACGATCTTTTGTAATAGAGAGCCAGGCAGATTGATGCAGAGAAAAATGAGCCCCGACTGCTTCCAGAGGAAAGCAATCGGGCAAAGCTTCAGGAGCGCTGATAAGACCACCCAGAGAAAGAATCCCTGGAGTCTTGGTTTTGTGGAGCCCCTCTGCCCCTATAGGGGCATCTTCCACCATTGGAACCCCCTCTGTCTCTAGGGGAATCCTCACCACGTGCATTATGGAAAGGACCTTTCTTGTGCCATATTTTCCCACTCCTCCTGTACCTGGAAAAAGAACGTTGGGGCTTGGAAAAACATAGGTCAATGGCAGACAAAGTCTTTCCATCCTGCTCGCACCTGGCCAGTGTGTCCTTTACTTTAGAACCAAATAAAGAAGATGGTTCAATAGAGGCATTTAAAAAGGAGGGCTTGAAGGAGTCTGCAAGGTCACAGATGCACATCCAGGCATGACGCCCCATGACTATGCCTGCACCCGCAGCTCTAGCTACCCCTTCGGTTGCGTGGAAGAGCAACCTCATGGATGAATTGGAGACAGAGTTAAGGGTGGCAAGTTGAGAGGCAACCTTGTCTCATGCCCAGTCAGAAACCTGACCTGCGAGGGCTCCAGAAAGTTCGGTAATCATATCTCTTTGGAGTCTCATGAAATGTGCCAAGTAGTTCAGGGACCTGACAGCAAAGGTCACTGAAGCAAAAACTCACTTCCCCAGTCTGTCCATAGCCCGAGACTCTCTGTTGGGTGGGTGAACAGTAGGACTTTCTTCCACTAGATCCTTTTCAGTGGCCGCCGACACCATCATAGCATCAACTGGCAAACCTCTGGACCAGTGGGGGTGCTCCTCCGGGGGGGGGGGATCTTTTCTGATCTCCAGGGAATGGACGCAATAGAGTCAGGGTTCTTGCCATGCATGCTGCATGATGCGCTGGACTAACTCGTCGGCAGGTGGGGTCACCCAAGAGGTAGAAGGCCGAGAGTGAAAAGCCTGCAGGAAGATGGACTCCTCCAAGGAAGGGTTAGAGGGTTTCCAGCCACCCCTCTGTTTTAATATTTCCAGGATGTCTCCGAAGAAAACATCATCAGGGGGTAACTGTGGGGACCTCTCCCCATCATCGTAGTCCGTATCCTCTGTCAAAGACTCTTCAGGAGAGTCAATGTGTTTCCTCTTACACGCCTTCTTCCAAGAAGGCTCCTCAGTGGGGATATCTGAGGAAGACTCAGAAGGATAGGTACCCTAAACTGGGGTTTCCTGAGGCTTCTGCTCTCTGTGTTGTGGGGAGGTGGCTCGTGGTAGCTGCAGCTCAGATGGAGCAGGGTGAAGTTCCAACGTCGGAGTGCTTCCTGAAGCAAGCACCCTCTCCATCACCCAGAAAGCAGGCCCGTCCGAAGAGGAATGGGAGCCCAGAACAGAGTAGGACAAACTCGGAAGTGGGGTGACACCCTGCTCTGTCAGACCTGCTCCTGGGGATGGAGCCTCAAGCAAGATCGGGGCAGATGTTATCCCTGGATCCGAGGACAAAACTGATAAAACACTCAGAACCATGCTCAGGACCAAGGATTCTGCCCCCCAACCATGAGTCTGTGGAAAGGACGGTTCCGATGGAACTGAAACCCAAAGGGATGGCCTTGAAGCCTCAGTGAGAGTCAATGTCAGTGCTGAGGAATGGGTTTCCACAAAGGATGTCAGAGCAATGGACTTTAGAACCGACGGATCCAAAGGAGGAGTATACGTCGGAGTTCTGAGATCCTCCATTCAGCTGGGACAAAGCCGGTGCTCAGGCTTTGGTTTGAATAGGGTGCCTAGTAGAGCTGAGAGCTCATGCCTGAGTTCATGTAGGATACAGCCAGGGATGTTATCAGGTCCCATGGCGACTGTATTTTTTTGCCTTTGAGAGGGCATTAAAGACCTGCTCCCTGGTGGTGATGAGGGGAGGGAGGCAGGTGCTGGGGATGTCCTGGTTTACTGATGGGGGGACAGGGGGTGAAGTTTTCACTGAACTTGTCTTCCAGCAGGTTGGCTATATCTATAATTTTTGTGTAATGTTGTTTTGACCACCAGTTCAGAGCAGATTTGAGTGTTACCTTTGAGATTGTGGACATATGTAAAGAAGGCCTTGTGATTGTCCTTAGTGGATGTAGCCAATTTGGACTCGAAGTTAGCCTTGCAGGACTTCACTAGTGACCTTATTTGCTTGTTCAGACAAAGGAGCAATTGTTTCCAACTTGGCACCTGCTCCTTCTTGGTCCTGGACAGCAATGTTTTTCCTTTTATTATAGTGTTTGTTTATTGCTGCTGTCCACCAGACAGGTTTACTCTTCCTTGAGGAAGAATATTTGGTCCTGTCAGGTATTGCTGAATCCATACAGCTATGTAGGTGCTCATATAGTTTTTTTTTGGTGTAGGCTTGGACATTAGTGCTAGTTCTATCTGAAAGGACGGTAGCTGTGAAGCTGCTTATACCTGCTCTGAGTCAGCTTTGGAAAAGTTTTTTTGTTTGACCCTGACAATAGGACGGGGGAGGGTCTGTTGAGATGGTGATTTCAAAAGTGATTGCTTTATGGTCAAATCTTACCAAGGAGGATGACACTGAAGGGGTGTTACAGTGGCTACTCATGCTGGTTCATAGGTTGGTACTAGGCTATCAGCCCTAGGGCCTATGCAAGCCTAGCCATAACAATTCCCTGGATATTTCTTCCCACAATATTTACTTCTCAAGGCCCCTGTCTAGCAGGATGACTGACATGATCCCCGGGGTGAATTTCCTATCTCCCATCCAATCATCAAGGTTCCTTTTGAAGAGGGCCAAAGAGGCACTCTGCTTGATATGTATGGGCAGTTTATTCCAGAGTATGGGGAGTCTCTGGGTCAGGAACCTATCCCTCCAGCATGTTTTGTTCATTGTGATGACAAGGTTTAGATCCCTGGAGCATGTGGCTCTGAGAGATTGGGATTTCTTTAACTGGAGCATGTCCAACAGCTCAGGGTTTGACATGGCCTTGTATGTTAAGCAGAGATCACCTCTGAATAGACGATATGCCACAGAGTATAGCTGGAGTTTTTTTAGACGGTCAGTATATGGCATCTGCTTTAGGCCTGTGATTCTTTTAGTGAGGTATTTCTGTGGCCTTTTAAGCTGTTGCAGATGTCTTGTGAGGTACATACCAAACGGGGCATTATACTCTATAATGGGTATAATGAGGGATGAGAACAGTGGGACAATGACCTCCTTTTTTCTGGATAAAAAGCCCTTAGTGATGAGGTGTGCCACATAGAAGGATTTTCTGACTGTTGTGGCAATGTGGTTATCGAAAGTGAGACCACTGTCCATCTGTGTCCCTAAGTCTCTCATCCCACTTTCGATGTTTAGTGTCCTGCCACCTATGTGGTAATTCATGGGTACATGTTTTTTTCCAAAGGGGATAACTATACATTTCTTGGCATTAAGCTTGAGCCCATGGCTCTGGCACCAGGCATCTGTTTCTGTAAGGCCCTTTTGTAGAATATCCACATAATTTGGGGATTCAATAATGGCTCCCAGTTTGCAGTCATCTGCAAACTTTGTTAGCCAGAGTCCCTTAATGTTGGTCTGTACTTCAGAGAAGTAGATGCCAAACAAGAGTGGTCCCCAGGACTGAACCCTGAGGTACTCCACTTGTCACTTGTCTGGAGCTGGATTTGGAGTCGGCTACTTTTACTGTCTGGGTTCTGTCAGTAAGCCAGTTTGTAACCCATCGAGTGACATAGGGATTTATGGCCAGCTTAGTAAGTTTATCTATGATTCCAGAGTGGGGGATGGTGTCAAAGGCCTTGGTGAGGTCCAGATAGGCTGTGTGGACTGCCTTACCCTCGTCCACAGCTCTGAAGACTGATTCGAAGAAGTCAATCAGATTCAGGAGACAAGATTGGCCCTTTACAAACCCAAACTGGGTGGGGTCCAGTGTTTGAAGGTTGCCAATGTCTTTGTTTATAAGTTCCATGATAATGCGTTCCATGCCCTTGCAAATCAGGCTTGTCACACTGATGGGATGGTAGTTCCTGGGATCCAAGGTGGATCCTCCCTTGTGGAGTGGGATATCTGTAGCTGTGCGCCACTCAGTGGGCACGAAGCCTGAGGTGAGGCTATGATTATACATGACACTTAGGTGAGGTGCCAGTTCATTTTGTAGTTCATGTAGTACACAGCCTGGGATGTCATCTGGTCCCATGGATGCTGTATTCTTAGCTTTGGAGAGTGCAGTTTCTACCTGTGCGGTCGTGATTATCGGAATTTGGCAATTTTTTGGTATTGAGATGGGCCCTTTAGACGGTGAAGTTGGCACTAAATCGATCTGCCAAGATATTGGCAATATCCTTGGGATCAGTATATTTAATGCCATTCTGTTGTAACTCAGAACAGATCTGAGCATTGCCATTTAGATTCTTGACATAACTATAGGACCAGGTCCAAGACATTTTCAACTCTCATAGATAGGGGTGTCAACCAGCTGATCCAATGCACTGGCATTGACAAAGTCGGGAAATCTCTGGGCATTCATGTTTGGGCTAGAATAGGTCTTCCACTCTATGACTGGGTAGTTAAAGTCACCCAGGATGATGGTAGAGGGTTGAATCTTGATGGATTCAAGTGAGTCCAGATAGGTGGAGTGGGCATCCTGAGTCATGGTTGGGGGTCTGTAGCTAGGTATGATTTGAATATGTGTTTTGTCAACAGTTAAATGCACGACCAGCCTGGAGGTGTGTATGTCTTTGATAAATATTGAAACTCCACTTCCTTTGGCTTTGTAGCCTTCCGTTTGGTGTCTGAAAGTATAGTAGGATGAGTAACCTGGTGAGGTTAGGGTGCTCTCCATAGCTTTGACCCAGGTTTCAGTGACTGTAAAAATGTCAGCATCCTCCAGGACAAGGAAAGCTTGCAATGAGTGCAGTTTCATGCTAAGACTCCTCTAACGTTTAGCAGCATGACCTTTAAATTTCACTTAGAAGAATTTTTCATGTTGGTAATTTTGTGCTCATGAGTTTGCCTAAATAAGGCACTATGGGGTAGGCAAGTCTCTTTGCCAGAAGCCTGAAGCCCAGGGGAGACAGATGAAGGCCATCTCTGATAAAGCATTGTGGTCTGTCAATCATGTTCTCCCAGGCTGTCAAGTACCGGATCCCCTTGTAATGACACCAAAAACGAAGTCAGTTGTTAAAGTCAATTATTTTCTGTTTGTATTGAGGCATCATTTTGGGTGACAGCAGAATGCTGCTTAAGGTTAAGGACATACTTGCCAGGTGGAAATAACCCCCCCCCAGTTTAATAATCCATTTATTTTCTTTATAATCAAGTATATTGTGCCAACCAAGTTTATTCACCCTATCACCTATAATTCTATCAATGATGGTAAACCTGAAATTAGCTGTCATGTGTGCCAGAGTGTGTTTATAAAATGTTCAGATATCTGTAATCTTACTGGTCGAGAGGTTTGACCTATATAAAAAGCTGAACATGAACATGTGGCTAGGTATATCACCCAATCCGTATCACAATTTGCCAAAAATCTTATGTCAAAAACAATCCCTGTATTTTTACTGGAAAAGTGTTTGAACTTAGCAATCCTGGTACAATGTACATGTACACAATGATCGCATGGTACACATCCATATAAAGATTCCCCTGTGATTGTTCTCTGGGATTCAGAACCTGTACAAGGAAAGGCCCTTTTGTAATGACTAAAACAGGACCCTAAATTCCTGCCCCTCTGGAAAGAAAAGAGGCATTTGTCCGGTAAAATTTTTGATAGCCTATAGTCTGCTAAAAGTATATTCCAATTTCTGTTGACACTATCCAAAAGTGTGTTGGTATTCCATCCGTAGGTTGTCACTAATCTGATATCAAAATTGCTGGGATGTGACTTATCTTTCTGGAGGGGCAGGAATTTAGGGTCCTATTTCAGTCATTACAAAAAGGCCTTTCCTTGTACAGGTTCTGAATCCCAAAGAACAATCACAGGGGACTTTTTATATGGATGTGTACCATGTGGTCATTGTGTACATTGTACCAGGATTGCTAGAGTCCAAACGCTTTTCCAGTAAAAATACAGGGACTGTTTCTGACATAAGATTTTTGGCAAATTGTGATATGGATCGGGTGATATACCTAGCCACATGTTCATGTTCAGATTTTATATAGGCCAAACCTCTCGACCAGTAAAATTATGGATAACTGAACATATGAGTGACATCAGATTAAAAAAAATCTACTACTGCACTTTATAAAAACACTTTGGCACACACGACAGCTAATTTCAGGTTTACCATCATTGATAGAATTATAGGTGATAGGGTGAATAAACATGGTTGGCACAATATACTTGATAATAAAGAAAATAAATGGATTATTTAAACTGGGGGGTTTATTTTCACCTGGATTTAATGAGCAATTTTAGCCATCCAATCAGCAGATCATGTGGCGTGATTAATGTGCTTTTTTACACACTGATGAAGGCTTGGTAAATTTTATGCTGAAACCGGTTTGTGTCTTGCCTTGTGGATATGTATTACTAAACATTGGAAGCCTTTTTACACCAGTGTGTGCTGGCCTCCTGCTTTTTTGTGGTTATATACTTGCCTGGGACACACATTCAGTGAGCTCAATCATGTGTCTCTTCATATAGTCCAGAGAGGCATGTCGCAAGTCATTTACACCAACATGGACTATTACAGAATCATAACTGTACCTGTTGTTAAGAGACACTTAAAAAGAATCCCACTTAAAATAGTCTATCATTCTCACTGTATGCTCAAAAGACAGCTCCTTCAGTGGAGACTCAGGGCTAATGCACTCCTCTTCAACAGAGCCATAATCCAAAGGAGAAGGCATTTGAGAAGAGTAAGACAAGGACCCTTCATCAGACTCCAAATCTTCATCAGAAGAATCATGTTCCCTAGGTCTTTTGGAAGCGGTAGAAGTCCAATGGGGAATAGGGACAGAAACCCCTTGGGGAGGTTTCATGGGCATTAAGGCATTAAATAGGCCTTGAGTAAATGCTTGTCATTCCCTTTGAGGATCATTAGGACTAAAAGAAGAATGTTTAGTCTTCTGTTTTTTGTTGGTAGAGATGTCAACCCTAACAAACACTGGAGGTTTTGAACCCTGATAAATTCAATAAGATTACCCAGAACCTCTTCCCTGACAAAATTCTGCGGAATCTCCCTAGGGCCCTCCGAGATATTCAACCGTGTTCTCCCTTAATATCCAGAGCAGAATCTTGTAAAGCCTCAGAGGACATGTGAAAGGAAGGATCCATGCTGGCCTTCGACGGGGTCATGGCAGAGGAATCCGAAGTTTATACTGGACAGCTTACAGAGCTATCATCAGCTTCTAGAGAGATGTCCAGTGGAGGCTGGACAGCCAAAGAATCTGGTTGAAATTTCTTGGCCTTCTCCTTACTTAGCAGTATTTCAGGGTTAATCGATTCTGCCATGCTGCGCTAGGCTAACTGCTTAAGCCTCTGGTTTTCTGACCAGGGAAGACAACTGGCTTCTAAGAATCTCAGGCAAAAATGCCTTACAAATACTACAGCAGCATGGCCATAGGAAGCACTCAAACAAAAAAGACACTGTTCGTGACGATCCTTATGGGGAATCTGTCTTCCATACTTACATTTTCCCTTCTTGGATAACATACACTCCAGTTAATCAAAATAAAACACGATCAATAATAAAAAGAAAAAAATATTCCAACTGGGCAGTTATCTGATGATTAGGTATTCAGTGCAGTAAAGGGCATTCAGACTGGTGGCAAAGAAGTTCTGGGTATCTGCGTCCGTACATCAACTTTATGCCCTATATCATGTATGGGGAACATGTGTAAGACATACAGCACATTCAATATCTAAAGGCTTTGGTCTACTGGCCATAAACTGGGTTATCCTTAGCAGAAGATCTCTAAAGTTAAGAATACTGCAACAGTGATACAGAAGGACATAGATATTTAAAACAAAAAACAAATGAAAGAAAAACATTTAATAATTAACCTCTGATGAAAGTAGAACTACATTAATTAAATACAAAAAGGAGAGTTAAACAGAATTATGATGGAATAAAATGCCATATATAAAAATGAAAGATGGCAGTAAAGTATTTTGAAGAAAAAAAATAAGGAACTGTGTAAGCAACAGACACCCTGATTAATTTTACACAGTTAGCTATACATGGAGGAAACAATGTGCAGAAAAATATAACACAGTTCAAAATGGAAAGAACTCAGAAATAACAGAAATGTCAAGAACAATCAAGTGGAAATAATGTGATAGCAAATTTACTAAAAATGTTGTAGAAGAAAGAATAAAAAGTCTAAAATAGGGTAAAAAAGACATGATGTACTCACCATAATGTTCCATCTCCATTTTCATTCTTCCTCTTAACAACTGCATTCGGATCTGACTCTTGGATCTCACTCAACTGCTTTTTACAGCTTATGGACACTGGAAATTCTTGAGCTCCATCCTTACCCATAATGCTCTAGTCCCCTATCATACCTCTTGTTTGCTAGCCTTATAGTTTTACAGAAATTTAGAAACAGCACTAGGATGAGAATCCAATATCTGGAGCTCAAAGGGAGGAACATTGGTTCCATTATTATCTTCTCATTCTTCCGAAGTCAGAAACCAACGGGTAGGGGGTTGAAGGGAGTGGAGTTGAGGAAGAATGAAAATGGACAACACAAATGGAATGTTATGGTGACAACATAACTTCTTTATCTGATATCAATTTTCATTCATTTCTCAACATTAGTGACAGAGTCCCCACCCTTAAGGAAGGATAGTCCTAAGCACTGTTGAGCCAAAGGCTTTTTTCCCCCTCGAGACCAGATCCAATTTGTAATGAGTAATAAAGGTATGAAGATTAGCCAAGTTGCAGCCACACAGATATCGTCCATGGAAGATCTGGATAAAAATATTGATGAAGTTGCCACGGACATGGTTGAATGGGCTCTTAAAGGTTTTGACAAAGACAAACCCAATTTGTTATAGACAAAGGAAATGCAATTAATTAACCATCTGGCTAAAGTTACTTTGGTAACCAACTTGCCCAAATTGCAATTCCGCAAAAGAAACAAATAATTGATTTGTTTTTCTGAAATTCTTTATTCTGTACAAATAGAAATGTAACTGCCTGTGAACATCCAACAAATGTAACATGTATTCTCCTTTGTTCATAAAATTTGGAAAGAAAACTGGAAGATTAATTGATTGATGTTTCTATTCTGACACCACCTTAGGAAAAAAGGATGGGTTGGTTCATAATGCCACCCTATCTTTATGGAAAATTAAATAAGGAGGCTTAGAAGCTAAGACTTGAAGTTCAGAGACTCTTTGAGCAGCGGTTATAGCTACCAAAAAAAGAAGTTATGTACTTACTATAACGTTCCATGTGAGTTGTTTATCTCGCCTTTATTCTCACTGATGGGTTCGGAGCTGATCCTCGGCTCCGACACGGCTGATAGGAAAGCTCAAGGTTTGCCAGTAGCTCAGGACCAAGCCCCTTATCCCACAATGCACTGCTGGAATTATCTCAGATCTTGTTTGCTGTGAGTATATATACCCTTTTATTTATTTCTACAAGGAAGCACTTCCTAAAGGGGAAGAAGTAGTATTGAATAACCAGGATGATACTAGCCTCTAAGTCAACTGTCAGCCAGGAGGGGGAAGGAGGGAGGGACATGAGAATAAAGGTGAGATAAACAACTCACATGGAACGTTATGGTAAGTACATAACTTTTTTATGTGAAGTTGTTAAATCTCGCTGTTTATTCTCACTGATGGGTAGCGTCCCTAGCACCCTCAATCTTGGGTGGCTCATGGAAGTACATTTTTCAGTACCACGGAACCAAAGGAAGACCTCTTCCTGGAAGCCTTATCTAATTTGTAATGTGTGATAAAGGTATGAGGCTTAGGCAAAGTGGCTGCAGCACAAACAAATATTGTCAAGGGACAATTTAGCTTGAAAAGCAGAAGACGTAGAAACGGCTCTGGTAGAATGAGCCTTAGGTTTGTGTGTCAATGGCATGCTTGCATTTGCATAAACAAAGGATATACAATCTGATAACCATTTAGATAAAGTTGTTTTAGCCACTGGATTACCTTTCCTGGCCTCCGAAAAGGATACAAAAATTGATCTTATTTTCTAACATCCTTAGTTCTGTCAAGATAAAATCTGAGCTGTCTGTGTACATTGTACATCAAGTTTGTGCAGCATGCATTCCAATTTGTTAGAGTGGTTGGGAAAAAAGACTGGCAGCTCAATGACCTGATTGATATTGGATTCAGAACAGACTTTAGGCAAAAAGAGGGGTTTGTTCTGAGAGATACTCTACCAGCATGGAAAATCATGTAAGGAGGCCTAACAGGTAATGCTTGAAGTTCTGACACTCTGCGGCAGAAGTAATGGCTACCAGAAATATAGTTTTCCAGTACAGATATTTGAGATCACAAGAAGATGCTGGTTCGAAAGGGGGGAGAATAATTTGAGACAGCATAAAAATTCAAATTCCAGGGAGAATAAGGAATTTTGACAGGAGGTTTCATGTGAAAGGCACCTTTAAGAAAAGCCTTAGATAACGTATGGCTCATAACATTCAACCCATCGAATAAAAGGTGGAAATTTGATATGGTGGCTAACTGGACTCGAACTGTGGCAGCTGCTGCTCCTTTAAAAATCTTTGTCAAAAATTCTAAAATGGATGATAAAGGAGCTCGGAAAGGGTCGATTTTCTGTATATGGGCCCAAATTGCGAACCTGTTCCACTTACTGCAGTATAGTTTCCTGGTGGATGCCTTGTGAAAAGACAAATGGATTTGTCTTGTATCATCTGAGAGTGAATGAAGCCTGGCAATTAGGGGAAGTGGATTAGCCAAGCAGTCAGTTTCAGGGACTGCAGTGAAGGATGGAGGTCCCCTGACGGGTGTGTCAGAAGGTCCGGAACTGGGTCCAGGATCCATGGATCCTCCAGTAGATGATGGTGAAGGAAGGGGAACCAAATCTGTCGAGGCTAGTAGGGAGCTATGAGGATAACTGTCCTTCCCAGCAACTTTGCTTTCTGTAAAACCTTGGGTATCTATGGAATAGGTGGGAATGCATATAGGAGACCCGGAGGCCAATCGTGAATGAGTGCGTCTCTTGGGGAATGTCCCGAAGGTGGTATTACGGTAAAGTAGCTTCTGCATTTGGTATCGATGTAACTGGGTTGCAGCAAGGCTAGCCCCATTTGCAGAAAATCAGATCCGCAACTCGTTGGTTGAGAGACCACTCGTGAGGCAACAGTATTGTCCTGCTTAGCTTGTCCGCTATCACACTGGATTTCCCCGGGATGTGCATTGCTATCAGAAAACGGTGGATGACACAGCCCATTGCCATACCCTGAGTGCTTCTCGACAAAGGGGGTAAGACTTGGTTCCACCTTGTTTGTTCAAGTACCAGACCACTGACATACTGTCCATCTGAATTGCAATTGTCCCTAGAGGAAGAGAGTCCTGAAAGTACTGCAATGCCAGAAGTACTGCTCTCAACTCCAGAACATTGATATGCAGATGTGACTCTTGATCCGTCCATGTGCCTTGGGCAGTCTTTCCCTGAAAATGCCCACCCACCCTATCAGGGAAGCGTCTGTGGTCACAGTGGCTACTGGGGGGGGGGGGGACAAAGGGTCTTCCGATTGTAACATGAAGAGACGTCAATCACCACTGAAGGTCTCTCTTGCAAGAATCTGTGTTGAGAATCATGTAGTGCATCGGTAGCTTTTGGTAGGACCACTGAGAGAAGAGGAGCCATTGAAGGATTCACATATGCATCCTTGCGAGTGGTACAGCCAGTATTGCTGCCACCATCAAACCTAGTACCTTCAAGACCTCTGCTGCTGTAGCTTTGTCGCCAGTGAGATGACGTGTTGGCAAAGACATGAGTCTCTTGATTGGAAGACGTAGAGTGGTGGTTGAGGTATCTAACACTGCTCCTATAAAAATGGTATGCTGCGATGGCAATAAGGCATACTTTTTGAAGTTGATTTTAATGCCTAATTGATGGCAGAGTGTCAGAGTATATTGTGTTGCCTGAGTCAATTGATGCCTGGTGGTAGCAGTGAGGAGCCAATTGTCTAGATATGGAAACACTTGGAATCCTAGATGCCTCAGGTGAGCCGTGACCACTGCCATGCATTTGGTGAACACCCTGGGGGCTGTAGTGAGACCAAAGAGCAGGGCTCGAAACTGGTAATGTTTGGCTCCCAGACGGAAATGCAGGTGACCCCTGGAGTGTCTGTTCATCTTTATGTGATAGTACACGTCCTTGAGATCTATGGAGCACATCTAATCACCTTTCCCTAGGAAGGGAAGAATGGACTGAAGTGTGACCATTTGGAACTTCTCTTTCTTTACAAATTGGTTGAGTCTGCTGAGGTACAAGATAGGTCTCCAGTTCCCTGTTTTCTTTGGTACCAAAAAGAATCTTGAGTAAGTTCCAAATCCAACTTGGTCTGCTGGGACTGGTTGGATGACTATTTTTTCTAGCAATTTTTGGACCTCTACGATTGCTTGTTCCCTGAAACTGGGTGTAACATCTGGGATTCTGCTTACAGGAGTAGGAGGGGAAGAGAACGGTATGAAATATCCTCTGGAAATGATGCTTTGTACCCATGTATCTGATGTTATGTTTAGTCAGGCTTCTGGGTACAAAGACAAGTGACCCCCGAATGCCTCCAGAGCCGAACAGCTGGGCCCCCTTTCAGGAGCACTGGTAGGGCTGACCAGAGAACTGGCCTCTGTCACCCTGTTGCTGCGGACCCCCTCTGTCGTGTGGTTGGCGTCTTCCGTTATAACCCCCTCCTCTGCCTCTAGAGGGGGTTTCTCCACGTGTGTCTTGAAAGGCTCCCTGTGCTTTTTGGAACCACAATTTCCCTCCCCTAGGGCCCTTGGTGTAGGGCCAAGTTGGGGTAGAAAAATGGATAGGGTTTTGCCTTCCTGCTCACACCTGGTTAAAGTTTCCTTTACTTTAGGCCCAAAGAGTGATGAGCCATCAAATGGGGTGTTGATAAAGGAAGACTTAAAGGGTTCTGCAAAGGAACAGAGATGCATCCAGGCTTGTCTCCACAGAGCAATGCCCGAACTAGCATCTCTACTCGAACCATCAGCTGCATAAGATATGAGACGCATGGACGAGTCTACAACTGAGTTTAGGGTAGCGAGCTGTGTGTTGACTGTCGGCAACCCCAGCAGCTACCGTACCCTGGAGAGTATCTCCTAGCTCTTTCAGGAGATCTCTTTGCAGTCTCGTAAAATGGGTTAAATAGTTCAGCAATCGCAGAGAAAAAGTTGCTGAACTAAACATGCATTTCCCATATCTATCCATGATCCTAGAATCTCTGTTAGGAGGATGGATAGATGCGGATGTTTCAGACACTTCCTTTTTGGTGGCTGCAGCTACCACCATGGCATCAACAGGCACTCCTTTGGTCAAAAAGGCTTTGTCCACCGGGGCAGAGATGAACTTATTCGGCTACCGAGGGACAGGCTCCATGGCCTCCAGTGACTCCCATGGCTTATGAGAGATCAGCTCTATGAGCTCATCGTAAGGCGGAGACACCCAAGAAGTGGAAGGTTGAGACCCAAAAGCCTTCAAGAGCACTGACTCATCTTCAGTAGGGGTTTTGGACTGCCAATCACCCCTCTGACTAAGGATCTCTAATATCTCCGCAAAGGAGATATCCTCAGAGGGGGATCGAGGGGACCCTTCTGACTCATCCAAGTCTGTGTTGGATGTCAAAGACTCCTGTGGGGAGTCTTAAGTGCCTCCTCTTGCACATTCTCTTCCTGGGCACCTCCTCAGTGGAGAGATCTGGGGAGGTCTTGGAAGGGCAGGGGATGTAACTGTGGGGCCACTTGAGGCTCGGGGTCTCTATGCTTAGGGGGACTGATAGATGTAAAAGCGGACACAGGAGCTTGAGGGGAGAAGGAAGCCCAAACTGATGCCGATGATGTCTTAGGAGACAGGACTCTCCTCTTGGCATCAAAAGCACCATGGCTCCGATGAGAAGGGGTAGACAGATCCGGAGGGACCGTCCGATCCTCCCACACCGAAAACATGGGCTCCGAGCCAGAGGTAGGAGCCGAGCTCATCCGAGCCGAAGCCCCGAGAGAAGAGTCGGCACTGACAAATCAGTCCAACTATCCTCCCCAGACCCGACAGGAGTGTGTCGGCTCCTAGCGTCCTCGGTCGGTGCCGAGGATGTCCGAGTAGATGGAACCAACAACACCGGTGAGGGTCTCGGTTCCATAGGTTCGACAACTATCGGTTCAGGCTCCTTCGGATCCGAAAGTCCAGTAAGGCTAGTTGCTCAGAGGAGGAGTAGTCAAGTCTGGTTCAATGGTCTTCGGCTCTGACAAAGTGGTCAGGGCCAACAACAATTTAGCAAGTCCTGTTGCCCGTAGAAGCTTCTGCACTAGCCGATCCATATCCATATCAGAGAGGCTGACCGAAGACTTAGAGGAATGCACCAAAGGTGTTGACTGGAGCAGAGGAGATGAGGGAAACTCAGAGACCGGTTCCAAGACTGGGAGCTGGCTCTGAACCAAAGGGACACTTGATTCCGAGGACTGTGGAACTGATGACCCTGTACCCTCTGATCTATTTGCCTTCTTGGTTTGTTTAGAATCAGAAGATTTTGAAGATTTAGAAGAAGTGCTGGCACCCTCCTGGCTACCCAACTCCTCAGAGAAAGTATGCTGCAGCAACCCCCTATCTATGAGTTTTCTCCTTCTCTCTAAGAGAACCCTAAATGAAAAAGAGTGGCAAATACTGCAGGAGACTTGGAGATGTTTAGCCCCCAGACAGTAAACACACTGGACATGTCCGTCCATGACAGACATTTTCTGTCCACAATCTGGACATTTCTTAAACCCCGATTTGGGGTGAGACTTTTCTCTCTCATCCGACATATTATGAAGAGACACACCACAAAATTAACCTGTAAAGGTTAAATGCAGAACTAACTAAGCCCACACTAAACAATATACTGAACAAGTAAAACTAAACAGGGCTAAGAAAAGGCCCAACACTAAGAAAAAGTAAGCCAACACAGGGCACTATCTCTTCAATCTAACCTCCTTTAAACTATTATTATTTTTAACAATAAACACACACAAACACACTAAATAAGAATAATCTCTGAAAAAGAGAAGAAAAAATTTTTTTAAAACTTCTGATTTATCAAAAATGGTCCGAGCTAACTGGATAACCGAGATCTCTCTTGCCACGGCAAACTAGATCTGAGGTAATTGTAGCAGTGCATTGTGGGATAAGGGGCTTGGTCTCGAGCTACTGGCAAACCCTGAGCTTTGCTATCGGCCGTGTTGGAGCCGAGGATGGACTCCGAACCCATCAGTGAGAATAAACAGCGAGATTTAGCAACTTCACATAGATAGTTTTCCAGGTTTAAAATTTTATTTCACACTTTGCTGATGGTTCAACTGGAGATAAGTTAAAGCTTGTAAAAACTAAATTCAAATCCCATGGCAGAGTTGGATCTTTAAAAGGAGCTCTCTGAAGAAAGGTACTCCTTTTAAAGACCTTACAATGTTTTGAAGAAGCTAACTTGGAAATGTTAACTCCAATATGAAAATTAGACATGTCCGCTGAGATAGTTCTCATTCCATTAGCAAGATAGCACATGAGAATTCTTCAACAGACCCTAACAACTCAGTGGTCCATTTTGCACCAAACTAAGTCCACCCAAATCAGAATAACTCAAGCATGCATGCAGGTGGGTGGAATAGTCTGTCCTCTAGAAGGAATGTACACTCTCCACCACCTCAAAGGCAGAATGCTCTAGGCAGAAGGAGGCCTGCAGAGATAATAAGACATGCTTCTGAACTGTTGGCTCCCCCGACCCAAACGTAGCCCACCCGGGGCAGAGTTTGGAGCTGAGCTGTCCAATGCTGAAGTTCTGAGGGGTAGAAGCAGCTCTGACAACTTCAGAGTCAACTCTATCACCTCAGACCTGACAACGACGCTAAAGCTCAGAGAGTCATCCGGCTCTGACACACTCAAAGCCAGTGCACTCAAAGAATGTATCGGAGCAGAAGATGCAACAATCTTTGGTCTGATACAGATGGTCCCAGAAGACTCAGATCCAAGGGCTCTGAAGCCAAGGGTCATATCAGAGATGGGTGGAGTAACACTGGTAAAGGTTAACAGACCTGAAGGAGTAGGAGCTGAGAGACCTCCCATCTGAATCTGTGCTGAAAGAAACTTCCTAATCATTCTATCCACATCTGCCTCTGTCAGGCTCCTGAAAGAATGAGAAGAGGCCACAGAATGGGACCTAGAATGGCAGCGTCTCTAAAAAGGTGATGGCAGTTGGGAAGGAAAAGGGGCCAGAGAGGATACATACTGGGTCCAAGAGAGCTGTTTTGGATCCAAACGTACAGGATTCAATGAGGCAGATTGGACATCTGAGGCAAATGAATCCAAAGATTTAGTCTTTGGAGCCAACCATTTTGACATTTTATAGGCTGAGTCTATGTTAGGATCAGAAGACAGAGTGGAGGATCTAGAAGGGTCTGACTACCACTTTCTGAACACCTTTTTGTCTGATTTGGAGGTTTGAGTTTCAGATAATGATTCCAAGAAGGTGGTAGGTAGAAGACCTTTCAAAATAAGCATATTCTTGTGATCAATTAAGGCCCGCAGATTAAAAGCTTTGCAAATACTGCATGACACCTTTAAGTATGCGAGGTCCAAACAATAAACACAAGAGTCATGAGCATCTGACAGAGGGATCTTATAGGTTCATAGGTAGATACTAGGCTATTAGCCCAAGGGCCTACGTAAGCCTAGCCAACAAGATTCCCTGGCTTACGCCACCCAAGAAAGTTATTTTCCTGTGCCACTGTCAAGCAGAGACACAGACGTGATCCCAAGGTGTATTTCCTATTTCCCATCCACTCATCAAGATTTTTCTTGAAGAGTGCTAATGAAGAACTTTGCTTGACATAGATGGGTAGCCTGTTCCAGAGTATGGGAAGTCTCTGGGACAGGAATCTATACCTCCAGCATGTCCTGTTTATTGTGGTGACAAGGTTTAGGTCCCTAGAGCATGTATCTTGGAGAGATTGGGATTTCTTTAGGTGTAGCATGCACAACAGCTCTGGGTTTGACATAGCTTTATATGTTAGGCAGAGATCACCTCGGAGTAGGCGATATGCTACGGAGTAAAGCTGGAGTTTTTTGAGATGGTCAGTGTAGGGCATTTGTGTGAGGCCAGTAATCCTCTTTGTGAGGTACTTTTGTGGCCTTTCCAGCTGCTGCAGATGTCTTATGAGGTACATTCCAAAAGGGGTGTTGTACTCTATAATGGGTCTAATGAGTGTCCAGTAGAGGGGAACAATTACCTCTTTTTTCCTGGATGAGAACCCTTTTATGATGAGGCGTGCCACGGAGAAGGACTTCCTGACTACTGTGGCAATGTGACTATCAAAAGAGAGACTACTGTCAACCTGGGTCCCAAAGTCTCTTATCACACATTCGGTGTTAAGTAGATTGCTGCCTATGTGGTAGTTCATGGGTACAGAGTTTTTACCAAAGGGGATGACACTGCACTTTTTGGCATTGAGCTTGTGGCCATGGCTCTGACATTAGGCATCAGTCTCAGCGAGGCCCTTCTGTAGGATGTCCACATCATTTGTGGACTTGACTATGGCTCCTAGTTTGCAGTCATCTGTGAACTTCATTAGCCAGAGGCCTTCTGTGTTAGCCTGTACTTCAGAGAAGTAGATACCAAATAGGAGACATCCCAGGATGGAACCCTGTGGTACTCCCACTTGTCACTGGTTTGAGGTCAGATTTGGAGTCTGCAACTTTTACAGTGTGGGTTCTGTCAGTGAGCCAGTTGGCAACCCATCTTGTGACGTAGGGATTTATACCTAGTTTAGTGAGTTTAACTATAATTCCAGAATGGGGGATGGTGTCGAAAGCCTTGGCGAGGTCAAGATAGGCTGTGTGAACCACCTTATCCTCATCTACGGCTTTGGTGACTGCCTCAAAGAAGTTGATCAGGCTCAGGAGGCATGATCTGCCTTTCACAAACCCGAAATGGGTGGGATCGAGATATTGGAGGTTACCAATGTCTTTGTTTATGAGTTCCATGATGATACGTTCCATGGCCTTGCAGACCAGGCTCGTCAGGCTAATAGGGCAATAGTTCCCGAGATCAGTGGTGGCTCCCCCTTTGTGGAGTGGCATAACTGTTGCTGTGCACCATTCAGTGGGCACAAAGCCTAATACAAGGCTATTATTGAGCATGGTGCTTAAGTGAAGAGCCAGTTCATTCTGAAGTTTGTGTAAAACGCAGCCTGAGATGTTGTCGATCCCATGGATGCTGTGGTTTTGGCTTTAGAGAGTGCAGCTTTTACCTGCGTAGATGTGATTACAGGGACTCTGCATTCTTCCTGTATAGGTATGGGTCCTTTAGGGGGTGAGGGGGGTAAAGTTAGCACTGAACCTATCTGCCAGGATGTTGGCAATATCAGTTGGTTCTGTAAATTTCGTGCCGTTGTGCTGTAACTCCGAGCAGATCTGGGTGTTGCCATCGAGATTCTTGACATAGCTATATAATGCTTTGTGGTTATCCTTAGAATTAGTGGCAATTTTGTTTTCATAGCTAGCTTTAGAGGATCTTATAAGGGATCTCAGCTTCTTACTGAGGCTGACCAGGGAGATCCTACACTCGTGGGATTTTACTCTCTTTTGCAACAGTTTCTTCCTTCTGTGTGGGGGACATAAATTCAAAAGACATAAATTGTATTTTTGTCAACAATGACATTTTGAATTATGTTGAAATTTTGAATGAACTAAATAGTGAATGCACAAGTGAACATATTAGGCACGTAGATGCTGAACTTTGCAATTGTGAGAATGTTGATTTATTTAGCCTTGGCCACAATGTTTTAGAACTAAATTTCACTATGGAAACTAACATTACAGTTGACATTGGGGATGCTGTTGGTACAAATAATTTGCTAATGTTTTTTTCAGTTGACAATGATGTGAATGTTAATTCACCTGAAGTGGCAACACTGGGTGATAGTATGGGTTCTGGGGAGTTTATTACTGATTGTGGTTTGATTGAATTAAGTGCAGATATTAGTACTTACACAGTGCCTGAAAGTTTAGTGAATGACAACAATGAACATGTAACTTCTGGACAGATTCATGATGTTTTGATTGACAACAGTGATGGGGACATTAGTGTTAGTATTGAACAGTTGGTTTCCATCACTGACAATCAAGTAGGGATATGTAATGGCGAACATCTTAGTAACCCTCTGGTAGTATGTAATACACATGGTGATTACAGAGTATACAATTTTTCCAGTAGGGTTATTAATACAAGACATGTGGAATTACTATCAAATGGGTTTACCTTTGTGCCCCTAGTCAGGGGTAATTTATCTGACACTCTTATTGATCTGAAACTATTGACAAGGAAAATGAACCTAAAGTTGATGTTTCAAGACGAATTTCAAGGACGGAGTGAAATTTAAAAAAAACCTAGTAAGTTTATACCACCTTCAAACACTATAGTTGGTTTATTTGAAAAAATCTGCGAGTTGGAAATAAGAGACTACCTTAACAAAAGTAAGTCTTTGAATGGTTTCCATGCGTTTAACAGTCACAACAACCTATCTAGGGATGAACGGAGCTTGTTGGATGATTTGGTTAGGGACAGGTCCATTAGATTCATGAAGCCCGATAAGGGCAGTGGCTTAGTGGTCATCGATAGAAATGATTACATTAATCACATGTTAATAATGTTAAGTGGGGAGACCTATGAGGAAAGCAGTTTAAACCAACTTAACATTGCAAACGCTAGGGTGGATATGTTAATTGAGGATTTATTGATGCAAGGACAAATTGCTGAATCAGAGTATTTTTTTATGATTAATGAATTTCCGGTGGTGAGTGGCATCTTTGGGATTCCTAAGATACATAAGGGACTGGTTAATGTCAAGTTTAGGCCTATAGTTGATGGTAAACGTAGTAAAACTTGCTTCATTAGTAAATTTTTGGATTATAACTTGCAAAAAGGCATCAAGTTATTTGATTATATTACGAAGGACTCTTGGCAGTTTTTGGAGAACCTACATACTGTGGAATTTAATGAAAATACCATTTTAGTCACTATTGACGTTGTGAATCTTTTTTCTGTAATACCCAATGACATAGGGTTGGAATGGTTGGAACAACAGCTTTTTAAGACTGGGTTGTACAATCAAGACCGTATAAATGTATTCATCACTTTGATGGAAATGGTATTGTCCAATAATTATATTTTCTTTGAAGGTTATTACTTTAAGCAAATCACGGGTGTAGCTATGGGGGCAGCTTGTGCCCCCATCTATGCGAATTATGTTATGTCCTACTGGGAACAGGAATATGTTTTACACAGTGGCTTTAGATATAAAATTAGACACTACACCCGATATTTAGATGATGTGTTTATAGTATGGGAAGGTAGTGAAGATGATTTGAATGCCTTCATGGAATACATTAATAGTACGGTGCATTTTTTGAAGTTCACTCACTCTATAAGTAAACAGGAGATTTCTTATTTAGATGTAAAGTTAAAAACAGACTCTTTAAATTATTCTTTGTCCACTAACATCTATAGAAAAGCCACTTTCTCAAATTCTTACCTCTGTTATTCTAGTTGGCACCCTGACCACCAGAAAAGAGCAATTATTAAAGGTCAGATGGTCAGGGCTGCCAGGATGGTTAGTGATAACTTAGATTTTTTGAAGGAAGTGAAGTTTATAATGAGCATGTTCCTTAGGAGAGGATATCCTGAAGGTATGTGTCTAGCTGTATTGGAGGAAGTTAAACGGAAGAGGGACGAAGGGGTGTATTGGCCATTAATTAGAGGTAGAACAAGTACAGAACTTACAAGAGTGGACCAGGACACAATTAATCAAATTGTTAATGTGGATAATGATTTAAATAGACCCTTTAAATTATTATTTGTCCACTAACATCTATAGAAAAGCCACTTTCTCAAATTCTTACCTCTGTTATTCTAGTTGGCACCCTGACCACCAGAAAAGAGCAATTATTAAAGGTCAGATGGTCAGGGCTGCCAGGATGGTTAGTGATAACTTAGATTTTTTGAAGGAAGTGAAGTTTATAATGAGCATGTTCCTTAGGAGAGGATATCCTGAAGGTATGTGTCTAGCTGTATTGGAGGAAGTTAAACGGAAGAGGGACGAAGGGATGTATTGGCCATTAATTAGAGGTAGAACAAGTACAGAACTTACAAGAGTGGACCAGGACACAATTAATCAAATTGTTAATGTGGATAATGATGGCCATACTCTACCTGTGACCGATAACACCAGTAGTCATTTTTCCGAACACAACCTTTATTTTATCACCACTTATTCTTATGATGCTCCCAAAATTAGGGACATTATATACAACTGGAGGTTTCTCAGGTTAGATTGTTTGGTATGGGACAAGCTTGGTACTTATCCCAAATGTGTTTTTAGGAAGGCTAGGTCGTTGAAACAGCTATTAGAGAAGGGTGATAATGTTTCCATTGTGACTGGCAGGCCCGTCGGGAATTTTAAATGTGGGAGATGTAGTGTGTGTCATCACATCTTAGTAACAGGTTCCAATTTACAAGTGGTAGGTGTGCCTATTAGATTATATGGGCATTTTGACTGTCATACAAAAAATGTGGTGTACATGGCACAGTGTGTACAGTGTCCGGCGTTTTATATCGGAAAAACTAGTAGAGCCTTTAAAGAGAGGATTAATGAGCACCTCTCAGATATAAGGCTAAGGAAAAGCACTAATGCCCTTTACAGGCACATTGAAATGCATGATGGACATCATTTCAAGTTTTGTATATTGCAAAATATAATTAAGGATGTACAGGGTAGGATTTTAGATTTGCATTTAGATATTAGTGAAGTAAGGTGGCAACTTATGTTGAATGCAACTGTCTTTCCTGGTATTAATGATCATATTAGTATAGCCCCAATTTTAAAACTGAAACACATTCTTGGATGACTAGTCGATAATTTCACTTGTCATGTATAATTGTATTTTTTTAACATTACATATTACATGGTGTGATGCTAGGTGTTCATTTTCATTATAACATTTTGTTATTTGATTTTGTGACACCGTATTTATGAATTTTTTACTATCACTAATGCAGTATGTTCACCATATTATAAGTGATTTGTTTGTGTGTGTGTGGGTGTGTGCTCAGGTTGCTTTAAGCATGGTGAAATGGTTTTTGCCTTTTAAGTTTTTAATTGACTAATTGACTAATTGATCAATGATGTCATCTTATCTTGTATAAATGCTGGTGGGTAACCACTTTTTAACATTTTGTTCTCAAGAAGTCTAAATAAAGACGAAACCTAGGTTAAATTCATTTTGTGGTGGTTTCAGTCCTCCAGTACCCATTGTCGGTTCCATTTTCTTTCGTTTGGTTTTTGGTTTGTGTTTGGTTTTTGTTATGGCAGGGAACCACCAGATTGGCTTCCTTTTTTTGGAAGATAGCGACTTGATTCTGTTTGGGATAGCACAATCCATGCACTCGTAAGTGCTTATAGAATGCATTTGTGTAGGATTCAGCAGTTGTAACTGTGCTGTCCATCTGCATGGGTGTCATGAAGTTCACCAATTCTGTCTTAAGAAACATGAAGTTGGCTTTGGAGAAATTTTTTACCGTGGTTTCCTTAATAGGGGGGTGGGGGCGGGATGTGGATATCAAGGGTGATTAGCTTATTGTCAGATCGGACCAACGAGGAACTGACTTCATGTGTGGAACACCGGTCACTCGTATTGGTAATGACTAGGTCTAGGATATTGTTACCCCTGGTGTGGGTGTGGATAAGTTGATCCAGGGCATTGGAGTTTATGAATTCCAGAGAGCGTTGAGCTAGGGAGTTGGCACATGAGTAGTTTTCCCAGTTAATGGTGGAGTAGTTGAAGTCACCCATTATTAGGGTATTTGGTTGAACCCTAATATTTTCCAATACATCAAGAATAGAGGAGTGGGAATCCTGGGGCATGGTGGGGGATCTGTAGCAAGCTACAATTTGCATTGCAGTTTTGCCCAGAATTAGTTGCACTTGGATAACCTCGGATGCATTATGCTGAGCAACTAGCCTGAAGGTGTGGCTATCCTTAATGAATATGGACACACCTCTGCCTTTGGTGTTTTGGTCCAAGTTACATGGCTGAAATGTGTGGTATGAGTTATAGCCTGGTAGTGCAGGGGTGCTCTCTAGAACCTTGAACCAGGTCTCAGTCACTGCACAGATATCGATGTTCTCCATTTTAAGGAGTGCCTCGAGTGAGTGCATTTTGAGATTATGCCCACACTCTTTGCATTTTTTTAAAACAGGAAGGTTTTTCAGCCATCTTAAAAAGGCAGTATAACACTAAGAAGTTTTTTTTTTTTTTGGAAAATAGAAAAGAAAGAAAAGATAAAAATTACCAACAGCGGTAATTAAAGAAATCACCACAAGGGTCAATATAAAGTGGAGAAAAATACCAACAATTAAATTAAATTACACTAACAAAAGTGTATCATAAGGGAGGAATAAAGGAGCTATACAGAAAAAAAAGGATAAAGACAGTGACAGTGACAAAAATAAACAATCTGTTTACTTAACCAACTAGAAAAAACTAAAGCTCAAGAGCTAATAGTAACTACGTCCATACGCAAAAGCAGGAAATGAGATATGAGGTATGGTAGGGGATTAAAACATTATGGGTAAGGGAGGAGCTTGAGAGTTTTCAGTATCCTCGGGCTGTAAAAAGCATCAGATCTGAACCATATTGTTGCGGAATGAATGAGAATTGGCAACATCAGATCCAAAGTTAGGATACTCTAAAAATTGGGAAAATACAATCCAGCAATAGAGCATATTTGTGTTTTTGAATTTTAGTAAAACTTTAAGAAACATTTACAAAACAGAATATGTTTTGATCAATGCATGAAACAAGAACTTCCAATTAATCTAACAAAAACAAAGTTAACATATGATCAAAAAAAAAAAGACAAGATGCTTTACTTGCCTAGGATTTTTTTCCCAACAGTGCTTCACATTGAATGCATAAACAATATATTATAGCAAGGACAAACAAAACTTGTAAAGCACTTGCCAAAATAGACAGAGGAAGAGGTAGGGTATACTTGGTTTTCAGCTTCTTTTTAGCAGGGACGTCTGCTTCCATAAAATGCACTCCAAGACCTGATGTACCTCTATCAAAGAGTCAGGTACTTCTTCCCTGACAAGCATCTGAGGTATGCCCTCGGATCCCTGTAAAATAACAAGCCAAGGTTCCCCTTCTCACGGAAGAGAGTGTCCCATCAGTTGGTAAGGATATGAGGGAGGCCTGTGCCATATTAGCCTCAGATGGGGTTGTGATAGAGACAGCAGCCAAGGAATCTGGACTGCATGAGGACTCATCAAGAGACACTGCAGAGATGTCAAGTTCTGACCAGACAGACCAAACTTCAGGCTTGGATTTCTTAAGCTTCTGTTTTTCAGCAAAGGAGGGACATCTGAGATTGATGTCTCAGTAGCCATCTTCTCCTGCGTGAGTTCCTTCAGTCTCTCATTCTCTAAGTAACTTTTTAAAGAAAATAATCTGTTACAAAGAGTCTTGGGGATGAATGACTGACAGACAGTACAGACTTTGCAATTATGGTTATCTCCAAGGAAAAAAAGACACATAAAAAAGTGATGCACCTGCAAAGAATTTGCTTTCCACGATCACATTTTTCCTTTTCAGTGAATAAAGAATATATTTTAGTCACAAACCGAAGGAAGAAAAAAAAGAAAGGGTCCCTAATGGGGATACAAATTTGCCCAAGGCAAACAAATGGCACAGTTTGTACATCTGACAGACTGAAGCAGAAGCAAAAGTTCAGGGTTTGGGCTGGCAGCAATACAGTTCTGAGGTAGTTCTCACCTGTGAGGTCATACATCAGACATATAACATGAAAGGAAGGCACCTAAGCTTTGGTATGCTGGTTAGACATATGGCTATCCTTGACAATGCTGGTTAGACATATGGCTATCCTTGACAGGATATTCAAACTGTTAGTAATGCAGCAGCTGTAATCCAAGGAATGACATCAAGTTAATACAGTACACAAAATTAGAAAGATATGTGGTCAGTATGGGTTAAGATATTTAGTCAAACATTTAAGTAAGAATATAAATGAAAATTACATTCCATGCTTACGGAAATTAAAAATGCTTGCTATAAAGTAACACATTATCCTAAGTTTTATGCTATCAATCTATTCATCATCTTAGAGCAAGAAATCTGGACAAAGCTATAAATAAAGGGAGTCAAAGGCCCAAAAATAGGGACAATTTTCAAATATTTCTCTTATAAAACTGATAGAATAATAGGGTTTGCATTAGCATGGATTTTCTGAAGGATATGAAGTCTGAAAACAAAATCTTTGTCTTTATTTTCCAACTTCAATCCTCAATGATTTGTCAGAAAAAAGTTATGTACTCATCATAACATTTCATGTGAGTTGTTCATCTTGCCTTCATTCTGTACTTGTGGGTTCGGAACCGATCCTCGGTTCTGACTTGGCCGTTTACAAAAGCTCTAGGTCTCCAACTAGCTAGTGGCTTACTCCCTATCCCATGATGCTACAGTTCATTCCCCAGATTTTGTTTGCTGGTATACTAATATGCGTATATAAGAATTCCTTATTATTTTTATAAGGCAAGAAGAGGGTCAGATAATATTTGATGCCAATAATAACCTCTCGAACCTCCAGAAGCTAAAAAGGCCAGGGAAAGGAGGGGGGGGGACATAAGAATGAAGGCAAGATGGACAACTCAAATGGAACGTTATGCTGACTACATAACTTCTTTATGTGAATTTGTCCTATTTCGCCTTCATTCTGTACTTGTGGGACAGCGTCTCTAGTGTGACGACTGGGGAGAGATGGGCAAAGGCTGCTAGCCTAGTCAAATAGAATTTGATACATAATTCTATCAACTGTATAAATAAATGTAAAATACAGGCTTGTGTTTTTAAATGTAAGAGAATACTGTGAAATGTAGAACTACAAAACATGTGACAACATTGTACTCTACTGGCCTAGTGAAGCATGTTGTACCCTTTCATGTTAGAATTCGGCTCCAGGGTGGCAGGATGAAGATTTCATGCCCATTGTTTTGAGGCTAAAGTTTATGACTAGACTTTAGATGTGGAAGGTTCTTTATTGCTCTAGTTTCTTCTAGCATATACATATGAAATGTCTTGTATTGTAAGTTTCTGAGGAGGTGTTAGACTGCTAAATAATACAGTTTGTGGCCTGAGAACTCAGACCAGGTGTTAAAATTATGCAATATGAATACTGGGAAAACCTAAGTGTCAAAAATGATGTAATTTTGGGAGGGCCTTAGAGACATGTTTGTTAGTAATATTTAAATACTATTTCTCACAAGAGACTGGGGCATCTTGATCTGGATATTTAAATTATCAGCACTCTGTCTTATGCTCACATGTAAGTTTTAGCACTGTGATTTCTTGTAGGAATAGTTAAAGCTAGTAAATATTAATTAGGTATTTTTCTTTGAAATCAGACCTGTCCTACTGTATTATTTTAGGTTTCTGTGTGATCTCTAAACTCTTGGATATCTCTGTGGTGTAGCAGTTTTGTTTTGTGTTTTAATTATTTATTATTAAATATTTTTAAAACCTTCTATCATGTGGCTGATTTGTATAGAGATAGGCTCTAGAGTACATTGAATATTTACAGAGGTTATTGTAAGAAGCCACTCTAAAGTAAGCCTTGACTGTTAGTCATACTACTATTGGATATTAATACTGCACAGTAATAAATGGACACCTTTTTAAGGGCCTTTTAGTAGCTGATATTATTAACTGGGTGGTGGAAGTAATTACTACTGTATAGTCTGGGTAAAAGGGTACAGATGGAGAATCTGTGTCAACCTTTCCCAGGAGTGTCTGTGAAGTTGTATAAATACTTATCTCAAAGTGTGTGTGTGTTGTGTCAGCTACTTAGCAGGAACACGAAGCACTGGTTGGACAGAGAGGGTACTGGAGGTTTGAGCTTGCCCAGATAGGCTGAGGCCTGGACCCTATAGTTGTGCCAGTGGGGAGTCTTATTGAGGACCTGGTGAGCTAGGGAGGAACCAGCCCCAGACGGACTGTGATCTCTGTGTGCACCTATGGGAAATTGTACTTTACTGTGTGTATTAGTTATCTTTTCCTCTTCTACTCCCTGGTGTTAGTGGTGAGCATTGAGGCTCCTTGATTGCTGGGCCACTGCACGGTTGTCACAAGTTGTGGCAGTGGTGGGATCTACTTCACATACTAATTGGCTTGTAGTGGTGTGGGTAGAGCGAATTCCTGTAGCTTATGTACAGTGATCTCTAAAAGTGTTTTGTACTCTAAAACAGCCACGCAGTGTATACTCAAGAGTTCAGATCACAATTGTTTTATTTCTTTTGTTAGCTTAGTGTTAGTCAGGGTGAGCAGGCAGCATGTCAGCAGAAGAATATGGAAAGCTGACAAGGAGCCAGCTGGCAGAGATGTGCCAGTCTAGGGGACTGGTGCATGGAAACCTGACTAAAGCAGACATGAGTGCAGCCTTGGTTACAGCTGCATCAGAAAACAGCAGCCTGGAGGACAATCAGACTGACAGTGGAGATACAATATCCTCGAAGAATGGACAGCTCAACCTTTCTGCAGTGGACTTAAAAATCCAGCTGGAGCTAAAGAGACTTGAGTTGGAGGACAGGTATATGGAACTAGAAGCAGATGAGAAAATGAGGAGTTTACAAGCTGAGGAAAATGAACGACAGAGAAAGCAGGAGAGGGAAATGCTGACTCTTTGCCACAGTCATGGAGTTAATGGGGAAGGGAGTAACTGGACCCCAGAAGCACAAAAGGTCAATAAAGTTCTTCCACAGTTTAATGAGGGGGATACTTTTGATAGCTTCATTCATATGTTTGAGCGGGTATGTAAACAGTATGAAGTTGACCAAGGGCTCTGGATATGGTTTGTGACTCCCTTACTCCATGATAAAGCTGTAACTTCCTTAGCAAAAATGCATGACACTGACTGTTTTGATTATACTGCTGTAAAAAGACATTTATTAGAATGTTTTAAGCTAACACCTGAAATGTATAGGAAAAAGTTTTGTGAGCATAGATGCAAGGCAGATGAAAATGTATGTGAATATGTTGCTGAACTGAGCACTTATTTTCATAGCTGGGTGAGTGGATGTTAGGTCACCACTTCTGAAGGGCTGGCAGACCATTTGATAAGGGAACAAACCCTTAGCCTGAGGACATGAGGATCTGGTTAGCTGATAGACAGTGTGCTACTTCAGAGGAGTTGGGGAAGAAGAGAGACCTATACCTAGCACCTGCACAGGAAAGAGACCCCAGTACTGCTCATGGGAAAAAAGAACCCATGGTGGGCAGCACAGACTGCCCAATGTACTTATGCAGTTACATGCAGTGAGGCTAGGAGACAAGCATGTGGGTCTGGTAGCTTGGGGAAGACCCAGATAGACTGCATACTTGCAGCCTGGACTGCTGAGGTGGTTACTTCAGGGAGTGAGCTACGCTGCAGCAGTGAGACCGAAAGTGAGCCAAAGCTGGTTGTGGATACTGATGTTCCCTTACACAGGGTAACTACAAAGGTAGAGGTGATTAGTAGTACCCAGGCTGACAGTGAGGCACCTTTGTCAGAGGATGCCAGACTTCCTGTGGAAGGGGAGCTGGGAAGGGTTATAAGGAGAGACTTGAGACAGGCTCAGCTCTCAGACCCTACATTGCAAGGCCTGAAGCAGGTAGCTAGGGAGGCACCTGATTCTCATGGGAAGGGGGAAACTGTATACTGGAACAAAGGGTTACTGTACAGAGAGTGGACCCCTGAGGGAGGGCTAGAACTTGAGAGAGTACAGCAGTTGGTAGTGCCTAGAGCTTACCATCTGGCGCTTCTAGCCATAGCCCATGATATTCCCTTTGCAGGTAATATGGGCATAAAACATACAAAGAGGCATATTATGCAAAACTTCTAGGGCCTGAAATTTCCAGAGATGTAACAGGGTACTGCAGGACCTGTGGGCAGTGCCAAAAGGTAGGCAAGGCAGAAGACAAGGTGAGAGCTCCTTTGATGTCTTTGCCTGTGATTGAGGAGCCATTTCAGAGGGTAGCTATGGCTATTGTGGGTCCTCTGAGTACCCCAAGTTCCAAAGGGAAAAAGTATATCCTAGTGACTGTAGATTATGTTACACAATGCCCTGAGGCAGTGACTTTGCCCTCCACTGAGGCCGAAAAGGTGGCAAATGCTTTGCTACAGCTTTTCAGTAGGGTAGGTTTCCCAAAGGAAATAATGTCTGACAGAGGTGCCAATTTTATGTCAGACCTACTGGCTTGTCTGTGGAAGCCCTGTGGGGTGAAGCACATGAAGACCACCCCCTACCATCCCCAGACTAATGGTCTTGTTGACAGGTTAAACTCTACAATCAAGTCCATGTTACGGCCATTTGCAGATCAGTTTAAGAGGAAGTGGGACAAATATTTGCCCCATCTGTTGTTTGCTTACAGAGAGGTTCCCCAGGAATCCACAGGTTTTTCACCCTTTGAGTTGCTGTATGGGCATAGGGTGAGGGGTCCCCTAGATTTAATTTGAGATGAGAGGGAAGATGAGTGTGAGTCTCACAAGGAGTCTGTTGTGGCATATGTCGTGACCCTCAGGACAAGACTCAGGGAATTCATGGGCCTGCACCAGGAGAACCTCGCAGAAGCCCAACAATAGAAAAAAGGTGTGGTATGACAGGAATGCTCGAGCTAGAGACTATGCTGTAGGGCAGCAGGTGATGGTTCTCATTCCTGTCAGACACAACAAGTTGCAAGCAGCTTGGGAGGGACCCTACAAGGTGATAAGGAAGGTAAGTGATGTTAACTACCTGGTGGACATGCTAGGCAAACAGCAGGGGCACATATTGTACCATGTTAACATGATGAAATCTTACCATGATAGGGAGGTCCTTGTGCTTAGCATTTGCAGTGGATTGCAGGAGGAGTCTGAGAGAGATCTTGTGACTGATCTCCTCAGTGAGGTCCGGGCTGACACCTCGGTGGAAAAGGTAGCAATGTCCCAACAGCTATCTCCTACCCAGGTTCGAGAAATCCAAGCAGTGTTGCAGGAGTATGGGGGCATGTTCACCGGGAAACAAGGGAGCACCCACCTGGAGCAGCACCAGGTGGATACAGGACCCCAAAAGCCTATCAGCAGGCCCCTTATAGGGTGCCTGAGAGAGTCAAACAGACTCTGAGAGAAGAGGTACAGGAGATGTTTGAACTAGGGGTGATTCAGGAGTCCAACAGTCCCTGGGCCTCACCAGTGGTGTTGGTGCCAAAGATGGATGGCAGCAACATGTTCTGTGTGGATTACAGGAAATTAAATAGTCACACAGAGGCAGATGCTTACCCCACGCCTAGGAAAGATGAGGCCCTAGAGCAGCTGGGTGAGGCTAAGTATCTTACAACCATTGATCTCACCAAGGGTTATTGGCAGGTGCCCTTGACTCCCAGTGCTAGAGAGAAGTCAGCCTTTGTGACTCCTTTTGGCTTGTATGAGTTCACAAAGATGCCCTTTGGGATGAAGAATGCCCCAGTGTCATTCCAGAGGCTAGTAGATCATATCTTAGCAGGAGAAGGAGGGTTTGCCTTTGCTTACATGGATGATATTGCTATCTACAGCCATTCCTGGCAAGAGCACCTTCAGCATGTCAGGGAGGTGCTGGGCAGACTACAGAGGGCAGGGTTGACCATTAAGCCGAACAAATGTCAGGTGGGTATGGCAGAGGTCTCCTACCTAGGACATAGAATGGGGAGTGGTAAGATAAGGCCAGAACCTGCCAAAGTGGAAGCTATTCAGGCATGGCCTGCACCTGTTACCAAAAAGCAGGTGAGGGCATTCTTGGGGACAGCAGGGTACTACAGAAAGTTAGTCCCCAGTTATACTACCATAGCTTCTTCCCTCACAGACCTGACAAGGATGAACAGGCCGGATAAGGTAGTGTGGACCCCAGTGTGTGAGCAGGCATTTCAGAAGCTTAAGGAAGCTTTCGGAGGACCCCCTGTGTTAGCCAGTCCAGACTACAGCAAAGACTTTGTTGTGCAGGTGGATGCTTCAAACTATGGGGTGGGGGCTGTACTTAGCCAGATTTTTTCAGAGGGAGAAGTGCACCCAGTGGTTTATCTCAGTCATAGGCTCCAACCCAGGGAGGAATGCTATGCAGCGGTAGAAAAGGAATGTATAGCCATAGTGTGGGCACTACAAAAACTTCAGCCTTATCTGTATGGAAGAAATGTCACTGTGATGACAGATCACAACCCTCTAACATGGTTAAACAGAGCCAGTCAGCAAAATGCCAAGTTGCTAAGATGGAATCTGGGATTGCAAGCATATGATATGTCAATGCAGCACCGCAGTGGAAGTAGCAATGCCAATGGAGATGGGCTCTCAAGACAGGGAATGGGGTGAGGTACATCCAGATAGACCTGACACTCTCAAGCAATGTTTCTCATGGGGCACTTGAAAAACTTGCTTGAGTTCCCCGGGGGGGGGGGTGACAACTGGGGAGAGATGGGCGAAGGCTGCCAGCCTAGTCAAATAGAGTTTGATACATAATTCTATCAACTGTATAAATAAATATAAAATACAGGCTTGCATTTTTAAATGTAAGAGAACACTGTGAAATGTGGAACTACAAAACATGTGACAACATTGCACTCTACTGGCCCAGTGAAGCATGTTGTACCCTTTCCTGTTAGAATTCGGCTCCAGGGTGGCTGGATGAAGATTTCATGCCCATTGTTTTAAGGCTAAAGTTTATGACTAGAACTTAGATGTGAAAGGTGCTTTATTGCTCTGGTTTCTGCTAGCATATACATGTAAAATGCCTTGTATTGTTGTAAGTTTCTGAGGAGGTGTTAGACTGCTAAATAATACAGTTTGTGGCCTGAGAACTCAGACCAGGTGTTAAGATGATGCAATATGAATACTGGGAAAAACTAAGTGTCACAAATGATGTAATTTTGGGAGGGCCTTAGAGACATGTTTGTTAGTAATGTTTAAATACTATTTCTCACAAGAGACTGGGGCATTTTGATCTGGATATTCAACTTATCAGCACTCTGCCTTATGCTCACATGTTAGTTTTAGCACTGTGATGTTTTGTAGGAATAGTTAAAGCTGGTCAAGATTAATTAGGTATTTTTCTTTGAAATCAGACCTGTCCTACTGTATTATTTTAAGTTTCTGTGTGATCTCTGAACTCTTGGATATCTCTATGGTGTAGTAGTTTTGTCTTGTCTTTTAATTATTTATTATTAAATATTTTTTAAAACCTTCTACCTGTGGTTGATTTGTGTAGAGGTAAGCTCTAGAGTACATTGCATATTTATAGAGTTTATTGTAACAGGCCACTCTAAATTAAGCCTTGAGTGTTAGTCATACTACCATTGGATATTAATATTGCACAGTAATAATTGGACACCCTTTTAAGGGCCTTTTAGTAGCTGAAATTATTAACTGGGTGGTGGCAGTAATTACTACCATATAGGGGCACAGTTGGAGAATCTGTGTCAGCCTTTCCCAGGAGTGTCTGTGAAGTTGTATAAATACTTATCTCAAAGTGTGTGTGTGTGTGTTGTGTCAGCTACTTGGCAGGGACACGAAGCACTGGTTGGACAGAGAGGGTACTGGATGTTTTAACTTGCCTAGAAAAGAATGTAGCCATATGAGAAATAAGGGAATTATATGTGCATACATACTTTTAAATTATTTTTATAAAATGAGCTGTGAGCTAGGACTATAGTAAGCATTGAAGTACCCCTTTAAATGCAGCAATTAATTAACTAATTTAATTGGTAAGCTATTGAATTGGAAGGGGTTGAAAAAGTATAAAATGTTAACATTTGTAATGTATATTTTATCTGAAGAAGTCACTCTACTTTGAATGACAAAAAGCGCTTAATAAAACTGGCTGAGAGGAGTTTTTGTTGCCTGGAACTTTATTTGGATTTACTTGGTTTTAACTTGCCTAGTTAGGCTGAGACCTGGACCCTATAGCTGTGCCAGTGGGGAGACTTATTGGGGATCTGGTGAGCGGGAGCAACCAGCCCCAGACTGACTGTGATATCTGTGTGCACTTAAGGGAAATTGTACTTTACTGTGTGTATTAGTTATCCTTTCCTCTTCTAGGAGACCTCCCTGTTGTTAGTGGTGAGGATTGAGGCTCCTTGATTGCTGGGCCAGGGCACGACAATCACACCTAGCACCATCTTTCTTGGGTGGCTCACGGGAGAACATTCTTCAGAACAGTGGACCCAAAGGAGGTCCTGTTCCTGGAGGCCAAGTCCACTTTGTAATGAGTGATAAAGGTATGAGGCCTTGCCCACATTGCTGCTGCAAAAATGGTATCAATTGGCAATTTTGCCTGAAAAGCAAAAGAGGTCGAAATAGCCCTAGTAGAATGAGCTCTTATTTTGTCTGGCATTTGTTTGTTTACTGACTGTTAGGTGAATGAGATGCAATCTGACAACCATCTGGATAGAGTGTTTTTTGCTACTGAAGCACCTTTCTTGCAGTCTGAAAAGGATACAAACAATTAGTCAGTCTTTCTAAAGTCCTTTGCTCTGTGTAAATAGAAATGTAATTGTCTATGTACATGAAGTTGGTGTAACATATATTCTGCCTTATTGCCATACTTGGGTAAAAAACTGGTAAGTCTACGGACTGAAGATTCTGAACATACTTTTGGTAATAATGATGGGTTTGTGTGAAGTGAGAGACTGTCATTGTGAAGCAACTTATATGGGGGTTTGATAGATAATGCTTGTAACTCCGAAACTCTCCTAGCTGAACTGATAGCCACTAAGAAAACAGTTTTCTAGGTTAAGAACTTCAAGTCACAGGATGACGCAGGTTCAAAGGGGGGAAGAATTATATGGGATAATACAAAATTTAGGTTCCATGGAGGTAGAGGTGGTTTAATGGGTGGTCTCAACAGGTTAGTACCTCTCAAGAAAGCTTTAGAAAGTCTGTGGGACATAATGTTCGGTCACTCTTCTCCAAAATGAAAATTTGAGATTGCTGCTAATTATACTCAAATAGCAGCTGCTCCATCATCAAAAAGCTTTGTTAAAAATTCCAGAATGGAAGATACAGGTGCAGAAAAAAGGTCAATATGATATCTTAAGGCCCAGGAGGAAATTTTTTCCATTTGCTCAGATATAATCTTCTCGTAGATGTTTTGTGAAAAGAAATCAGGATATGTTGCACTAAAGGTGAAAGGTTAGGTAGCCAGGCTATGTTTGGAATCGGAGCAGCCAAGCTGTCAACTTGAGGGTCTGAAGAGATGGATGGAGCATTCCCGACGAATGGGTCAGAATAGCCAGCACTGGGTAGAGAATCCAAGGCTCCTCCTGAAGATGAGGCCGCAAGAAGGAGAACCAAATTTGATGAGGCCAGTAAGGGACTACAAGTATTAAGGTCCTTCCCAATGCACTCGCTTTCTGAAGAACTTTGGGAATCAATGGAAATGGAGAGAAGGCGCAGAGGAGACCCGGGGCCAATTGTGTACAAGTGCATCCTTTGGGGTTCTCCCGGAGGGGGGATTAGGTCAAAGTAGCTGCTGCATTTAGTGTTCATGGATGTGGCATAAAGATTGCAGCAAGGCTGGCCCCATTTTCTGAAAATAATTTCCATACGTCTTGTTTCAGGGACCACTCGTGAGGCATCAGTATTGCTCTGCTGAGTTTGTCTGCTATCACATTGGATTTCCCCGGGATATGCATTGCTACCAGAAAGCATTGGGAGGAGGCTGTCCACTGCCATGCTCTCAGGGTATCTCGACAAAGGGGGCAAGATATGGTTCCTCCTTGTTTGTTTATATACCATACCTCTGACATATTGTCCATTTGGATCACAATCGTTCCTAGTGGAAGAGTCTTGGAATGCCTGCAACACAAGAAGCATCACTGTCATCTCTAGGACGATGATGTGCAAGTGGGCCTCGTGATCCTGCAAAGTGCCTTGGACTGTTCTTCCCTGATAATGCCCCCCCCCCCCAAATCTGGGAAGCATCCGTCGTCACCATGGCCAGTGTGGTGGGAGAACAAAAGGTCAACCTAAAGTCACTTGATCGGAGTGAAGCCACCAAAGAAGGTCTCTCTTGCAAGATTCTGTTAACATAATCTGGTGTGATATTGCAAGTTCCTGAATGGACCACTGAGTGAAAAGAAGCTACTGTAGAATTCACATGTGCAGCCACTCTAAGGGAATTACATTTATAGCTGCTGTCATGGTGGCTAGTTCATAGGTGTGTACTAGGAAAATGGCCCTGGAGCCTTTACAACCCTAGCCCATAGGATTACCCTGGATCGTGCCACCTGACCTTAGTTCCCAGTGCCTCTGTCAAGTAGAGCCACTGGAGTGATCCTGGGGTGAATTTTCTATTTCCCATCCACTCATCAAGATTTCTCTTGAAGAGGGCCAGTGAGGTGCTCTGTTTGACATGTATGGGAAGTCTATTCCATATCATGGGCAGTCTCTGGGTTATTAACCTGTCCCTCCAGCTTGTTGTGTTGATTGTGGTAATGAGGTTGAGGTCTCTGGAACATGTGGTGTGGAGGGATTGGGACTTCTTTAGATGTAGCATTTCCAACAGAACTGGGTCAGACATGGCTTTGTAAGTCAAACAGAAATTGCCTCTAAGTAGGCGATATGAGACAGAGAACAGTTGGAGTCTTTTGAGTCTGTCTATATAGGACAAGTGTTTAAGGCCTATGATCCTCTTTGAGAGTTACTTTTGTGGCCTCTCCAGTTGTTGCAGGTGTCTAGTGAGGTACATGCCAAATAGGGCATTATACTTGATGAATGGTCTAATGAGGGAAGAGTAGAGGAAGACAATGACCTCTTTCTTACCTGATGCAAAACTCTTAGTAATGAGATGTGCCACATAGAAGGACTTTCTGACCACAGTGGCAATGTGGTGGTCAAAAGAGAGGTCGGTGTCAACCTGTGTTCCCAGATCTCTTACAATGCCTTCTGTGTTCAGTGGACTACCATCGATGTGGTAATTCATGAGAACCAGGTTTTTCCCAAAGGGGATGACAACACATTTTTTGGCATTGAGCTTAAGGCCATGGTTCTGACACCAGTCATTGGTCTCAGTTAGGCCTTTCTGTAGGATGTCAGCATCACTTGGGGAGTTAATAATAGCTCTCAACCTTCAATTGCCAGTGAACTTTGTCAGCCAGAGCCCCTTCATGGTGGTCTGGACTTCAGAGAAGTAGATACCAAACAGGAGAGGACCCAGGACCGAACCTGGTGGGACTCCACATGTGACTGGTCGGCATTCTGACTAGGAGTCAGCTACTTTCACACTGTGGGTTCTATCTGTGAGCCAATTTGCAACCCACCGAGTGATAGAGGGGTTCATGTCTAGCTTAGTGAGTTTTTCTATGATTCCTGAGTGGGGAATGGTATTAAAGACCTCGGCCAGGTCAAGGTAGGCTATATGAACCACCTTGTCTTCATCCACAGCTCTGGTGACTGACTCATTGAAGTCGACCAGGTTCAACAGGCATGATCTACCCTTCACAAAATCAAACTGTGTGGGATGCAGAGTTTGGAGATTCCCTATATCCTTGTTTATTAGGTCCTCGATGATGTGTTCCATAGCTTTGCATATCAGACTCATCAGGGTAATGGGGTGATAGTTCCCAGGGTCTGTATTCGCTCCTCCTTTGTGGAGAGGGATGACTATAGCAGTGCACCATTCTGTAGGGACAAAGCCTGAGGTGAGGCTGTGATTAAACAGGGCATACAAGTGAGGTGCCAGTTCACTCTGTAGTTCATGTAGAACCCAGCCAGGGATATTGACAGGTCCCGTAAAAGCTGTATTCTTGGACTTGGACAGTGCTGTTTTAACCTGTGCAGCAGTAATACTGGGTGCCTGGCAATCTACTGGTATTGTGATTGGTCCTTTGGTGGGGGAGACAGGGGTAAAGTTGGCACTGAATCTGTTGGCCACTACATTGGTAATATCTGTTGGCTCGGTATAGGAGGTACCATTGTGCAGTAGCTCAGAGCAAATCTGGGTATTGCCATGGATATTCTTTACATAACTATAGAAGGCCTTGTGGTTGTCTTTACTATCTGGTGCAATTCTGTTTTCATAGCTAGCTTTAGAGGATTTGCCGAGGGAGCTCAACTTTTTGTTGAGGCTGATAAGAGAATTTTTCCATTCCTGGGACTCCACATTATTCTGCATCAGTTTCCTCCTTCTGTTGTAGAGTTTGTTTATGGCAGGGGACCACCAGATTGACTTCCTTTTTTTGGAGGACAGCGTCTTGATTCTATTGGGTATGGTGAGATCCATATATTTGTGTACATGTTCGTACAGTGCACTGGTGTATGATTCCACTGTCATGCAAATATTCTCCATTTGCATGGGTGCCATGAAGTTAGCCACCTCTGTTTTTAGGAGCTCAAGATTAGCTTTGGAGAAGTTTTTCATGGTGGTTACCTTTGCAGGGGGGTGGGGTGGTGTGGATTTCCAAGGTGATTAGTTTGTGGTTGGATCTAACCATGTAGAATTGTCCTTGCTTGAGTCTTTCTTTTGAAAAGAAGGTCTAGAACCTGTACCCAAGGGGCTTGCACTCTCTCTGGTGGAAGCTTCACCATCAATTTTGTAGTGTCAAAATCAGCGCCTATAAAAACGATATGTAGAGATGGCAATAAGGCAGATTTGTCATAGTTTATTGTGATCCCTAAATGAGAGGAAAGTTTCAAAGTGGTATCTCTTGCTTCTGTTAGTAGATGCTTGGAGGTGGCAGTCAGGAGCCAGTCATCTAGATATGTAAACACTCGGAATCCTAAACGTCTCAGGTGAGCCATAACGACTGCTATACATTTGGTGAACACTCTGGGGACTGTAGTGAGACCAAAGGGCAAAGCTTGAAACTAGTAGTGACTGGCTCCCAGCCGAATGTGCAGATGACTCCTGAATGGCCTGTCGATTTTTATGTGATAGCACGCATCCTGGAGGTCTATAGAGTACATCCATTTGTCTTTTCCCAGAAAAGGAAGTATCGATTGCAGTGTTACCATCCAGAAGTTTGTCTTTTTTACAGATTTGTTCAGTCTGCTGAGATCTAGTATGGGTCGCCAGTCATTTGTTTTCTTCGGAACTAAAAAGAACCTTGAGTAAGTCCTGGATCCTATCTGATCTGTGGGGACTGGTTGGATGACTTTTTTTCTAGCAACGTTTGTATTTTTAGGGTTGCGTGTTTCCTGTGACTGGCTGGAACATCTGGAATGTTTTTTATGCATGGGGCAGGAATACAAAAGGGTATGGAGTAACCTCTGGATATGATGCCTTGTACCCACTTGCCTTTTGTTATTTTAGCCAGGTGTCTGGATACAAAGGTAATCAACCCCCAACTGCCTCCAGAGAGGGACTTTCAGGCCTCCTTTCAGGCATGCTGAAAGGGCTTACCAAAGAAGGATTTTCTGTCTCCCTGGTTCTGTGGACCCCCTCTGCCTTGTGGCCAGCGTCTTCCATTGTTGTTTCCCCCATGCCCCTGGGGGAAGGCTCATCACATGTCTTGAAAAACTCTCTGGGATTTTCAAAACCACATTTTTCCTCCCTTTTGACCTTTAGGATAAGGCCTAGAAGGTGTGGAAAAATGGCAGAGAGAGTTTTCCCTTCCTGTTCATACCTGGTTAGTGTGTCTTTGACTTTAGGCCCAAACAAGGATAAGCCGTCGAAGGGGGCAATAACAAAGGATGACTTGAAGGGTTCTGCAAAGTTACACAAATGCATCCAAGAATGTCTCCTAAGGGCAATTCCTGAACCTGCTGCCCTACTTGCTCCATCGGTTGCATAAGAAATGAGCCTCATGGATGAGTTCAGTACTGAATTTAAAGTGAAGAGCTGGGAGGACACTTTATCTGATACCCCCGCAGCTACTGAACCCTGGAGAGCATCTCCAAGCTCCTTCAGGAGATCTCTCTGTAACCTGGTGAAGTGTGTAAGATAATTCAGGGACCTGAATGCAAAGGTCGCTGAAGAAAACATGTGCTTTCCATATCTGTCTATCACACATGACTCTTTGTTCAGAGAATGGACAGAAGTGGATTTCTCTGACAACTCCTTCTTGGTGGCCACCGCCACCACCATAGCATCTACCGGGACACCTTTTGTAAGGAATGTTTTATCCTTGGGGGATGTAATACATTTATTTGGCCTGGGAACAGGCTCCACTGAGTCTGAAGACTCCCACGTGTTTTGACAAACTAAATTCATAAGTTCATCGAAAGGCAGAGACACCTAAGTGTGGAAGGGCGAGACCCAAAGGCCTTCAGGTAGACAGACTCCTCATCAGAAGGGGTGATGGGCTTGGGCTTCCAGTCACCTCTCTGCTTAAGGATTTCTAGGATGTCTGCAAAGGAGACAGAATCAGATGGTAACCATGGGGACCCTTCTGGGTCATTGAGGTCTGTGTCAGATGTGACCGACTCCTCAGGGGAGTCCAAATGCTTCCTCTTACATAACCTCTTGTGAGGAACCTCTTCAGAAGGGCATTCTGGACAGATTTTGGAAGAGAAGGGTTCATCTACTGAGGCATCCTGAGGCCTTGGGTCTCCACCTGTGTGTGGAATCGGTTGTGCTGAGATGGACATCGGTACCTTTGCGGGAGGAATGACTGGATCTGAGAGTGGGGCTACCCATGGGGACAGCACTTAACTCATCACCTCGAAAGCCCCCTACCCATGATCTAAAGAAGCTTCTGGTTCCAAAAAAAGTACAGTTTTGTACCTACCATAAATGTAGATGTTCGAGGATCCACATTGCTGCAGTCCTAACTATTGGGTAGTCCGCTGTCCAGTCGGCCCGAATACCAGAGTATATGGCTGACGTCGGTCAGGGCGCATTAGACTGACGTCAGTACGTCAGGGTACTAATGCGCATGACCGACGTCATATCCTCAGTCTTTTCTTGCCCCAGATGTCAGAAGACCCTAAAAAGACAAGGCCCAATATACCTGCACCAGAAATATGTACAATATATACAAAAATATATACAAAAATATCAGCATAAAACCTCACCTACACAACCACCCCTAAACACAGAGGGGAAGGAGGGAGGGTAAATTGGACTGCAGCAATGTGGATCCTCGAACATCTACATTTATGGTAGGTACAAAACTGTACTATGTTCTTCATTCCACATTGCTGCAGTCCTAACTATTGGGTAGAATCCCAAAGCAGAGGTAAGGAGGCTGGCAAATCATAAAGAAGCAGGAGCTGACAACATGCCTTGCAAAATAGCTGTGGCAAAACCAGCCCTAGACTTAGAGTAGAGAGGAAGGTGATAATGCTTAGAGAAAGTATGCACTGAACTCCAAGTAGCTGCCTCCAAAATATCCTTAGTTGCCACCCCTTAGAAATGCTGTTGAAGTGGCAGTAGCCCTAGTGGAATGAGGCCTAATCCCAGCTGGAATCTCCTTGCCATGATGGGAATAACAAAATGCAATGCAAAACCCAATCCACCTTGAAATAGTTTGTTTTGACACAGGCTTGCCCTCTGTACACATAGCAAAAGAAACAAACAACTGCTGAGACTGCCTAAAATCCTTAGTCCTGCTTAAATAATAACGAATTGCCTATGTACATCTAAAGTGTGCAAAATCTTTTCCCCTTTATTTTGGGGTCTGCATAAAAAGTAGGCAAATGAATCGTATGGATAAAAGCCACAGTAGAAACCACCGTAGGCATAAAGGAAGGATTAATGCGTAATGATACCCTATCCTTATGGAAAATCAAAAGGGCTCTACTGCCATAAGGGCCTGCAACTCAGACACCCTTCTTGCAGAAGTAATAGCCAACAGAAAAGCAGTCTTCCATGACAAGTATTTCAATTCAGCAGTAGCCGCAGGCTCAAAAGGTTGTAGAGTAAGTTTTTCCAACACAAAATTGAGATCCCAAGCAGGAGTAGGAGCTCTCGTGGGGGTCTTATATTCTTTGCCCCTCTAAGAAACTGCTTGAACAAAGGATGCGAAAACAATGGTGGGTCACAATCATAGTGAGCTGAAATTGCTGCAGCATGAATCTTAATGGAAGAGAAGGACAAACCTTTGTCCAATAACTCAGTAAGATATTGAAGAGCCACACTCAAATTAGGCTCAGAAATCTCCAAATTCTTTGCTGTACTCCAAAATAAAAATCTCTTCCATTTTTCTGCACACTTTCCTTGTACTAGGTCTTCTAGCTTCCATAATCACATTCAAAACTTGTTGAGGAAGTTGAGACCTGCTGTGTTTCAACACAGAATATGCCAGGCTGTTAGATGAAGAGAGTGAAGCTTGACATTGAGCAGATGACCGTCCTTCTGAGATAACAGATGTGGAATCAAAGGTAAAGGCCATGGAGGCTTCCTTACCAGACTCCTTAGTAGTGGGTACCAGTGTTGCGAGGCCAATCTGGAGCTATTAAAATCATCCTTGGCTTGTCTTGTCTGACCTTTAATAGCACCTTTGGAAGAAGAGGCAGAGGTGGAAAGGCATACACATGAAGATTTTTCCAACTGAAAGACAGAGCATCCACTTTCCAAGCTGTGTGATGAAACCCCTTTGTGCAAAACTTTGGCAGCTGGTGGTTTAGTGGAGAAGCGAACAGATCTATGTCTGGAGTTCCCCATGACACTGTCAATGTCTGAAATACATGAAGATCCAGTTTCCACTGGTGGGGATCCATGATTTGTCTGCTTAACACATCTGCTAAGGAGTTCTGTGCTCCCGGCAGAAACCTTGCCTGAAGAGTTAGTTGCAAGCTTAGCGCAGTCTCCCATAAAATCATTGCTTGCCTGCATAGAGGATAAGAATGTGTTCCCCCTTGCTTGTTGATGTACCACATGACAGTTGTGTTGTCTGTTAGAATCAACACCTGCCCTGGAAGAAGTAACTCCTTGAAAGCCATTAATGCAAACTGGACTGCTAACATCTCCTTCATGTTGATATGTAGATGCTGTAGTCTGGCAGGCCACTTGTCTTGTATCCACTTTCCATTTAGATGAGCTCCCCAAGCAATGTCCGAGGCATCTGTCGTTAAAATCTGACTGACCTCTGGCCGGGTCACAGAGAGTCCCTTGTTTAGGTGACATTCCTGAGCCCACCACAAAAATTCTTTTTGAAGGCAAGGTATTATTTGAATGACAGTGTCCAAATCCTGGCAGTGCTGTGTCCATACATTTTGAGATACCATTGCAGCTTCCTCATATGCAGTTTGGCATTGGGAAGCACCAGAATACAAGATGCCATGAACCCTAATGCTTGAAGGACTGTCCTTGCAGTCAGCACGGACTGATGAGATAGTTGATGGAAGTAAAGGGATAGACTCTTTTGTTTGTCCGGGGTTAAAAAGGCCATCTGGGCTGCTGTATTCAGTCTCACACCCAGAAAGCACATGTCTTGAGAGGGTACTAGACTGGACATTATTTCGTTCACAGAATACCCTAGGCATCTTAGCACTGCTATAACATATTCCAGATGCTGTAGAAGGTCTTCCTTTTCTTGAGCCAGAATCAGGCAGTCGTCCAAGTAAGGATAGATTTGAATTCCTTTTAGCCTGAAGTAAGCTATCACTGGAGCCAGAACCTTTGTGAATACTCTGGCAGTAGATAAGCCAAAGGGCAATGCAGAGAACTGATAATGAGAATTTCCAGCTCAAAGCAGATACTTCCTGCAACTTAGTCTTATAGGCACATGAAGGTAAGCTTCCTTGAGATCTAAAGTTACCATCCAGTGATCTTTGCCCAGCAGAGGTAAAAGCTGTTGTAACGTCAACATCTTAAACTTTGGAATGTCCAGATAAGTGTTGAGGATAGATAAATCCAAAATTGGTCTCCACGTGTTCCCCTTCTTTGGTACTAGGAACAGGCGAGAATAAAATCCTAGGCCCCTTTCTGATACAGGGACTGGCTGAATGGCCCCTATTTGGAGTAACAGAGAAATTTGCTTGTGAGCCTTTTTTCTTTGTGGAGGAGGAACGTCTGGCATGCCTTTGAAAGGGGGCAATGTATGGAAATAAAACCTGTAACCGTGGTGAATGATATCCAACACCCATCTGTCTTGAGTGATTAAATCCCAATTTTCTTTGAAAAGAGACAGTCTTCCTCCCAAAGGAGCTGCCAGACGAGAATCTACTGGCAGCTGAAAAGGCAGGTCATTGGGTCTGTTTACGAAAGGACTGACCCCTGCCCTCACCAGAAGTCTGAGCAGGTGAACTTCCTGTTCTAGGCCTAAAAGAACCTTGAGCTCTGCCCCTACCACGTCTAGACCTACCCCTAGACTGGGAATCATAAGCAGGATATGTCCATCCCTTAGTAGGCCAATTTCTACTAAACTTCGGTGGCTGCACCTGTAAAAAATCTTTAACAGTTTGCATAGACTTAGCTTTGTCCTCCATTTTCTTTAAAACTGCTTCCACAGGCGAACCAAACAACACATCAGACTGTAAAGGAGCATCCAAAATCCTTGTCTTAACATGCTCAGCTAAATTCTGATCCCTCAGCCAGGCATGCCTGCGAAGAACAGAACTAGTGGCAGCCACCCTCAAGGAGGCCTGTACAGCATCAAAACCACATTGCAAAGAATGCTTACCCACTTGTTCCGACACATGAACTAAATCCAGCAACTCTTTACACTCAATACCTTCCGCCAAAGCATCCACCTTAGATTTCAGTTGAGAAAGGAGATAATTTTGATATTTTAGCATGTGAAACTGACAATTCAACGCCCTCATGGCTAAAGTGGAAGAATAAGAAGTTATGTTCCTACCATAACGTTCCATGTTAGTTGTCTTCTCTCGCCTTCTTTCTTGCTTGATGGGTTCGGAGCCGATCCCTCGGCTCCGACTCGGCACTTGCTTTAGCTCGAGAACTCCTTTTACCAGCTCGAGGCAGCCCCATATCCCATGATGCAAGGCAGGAAGTACCCAGATCTCGTTTGTTGACAAAAGGGCAATAACACCAAGCATAAAAATACTTCCCAAAGGAAGAAGAAACTTACAGATGGAAAAGGACCAGGTTAGAATGGTCTTTAGCATAATAGTTTCTTGTACAAGGTCTGTCCAGGCCAGGGGAAGGAGGAGGGTCAGAAAGAAGGCGAGAAGACAACAAACATGGAGCGTTATGGTAGGAACATAACTTCTTAATGTTAAGTTGTCAATGTCGTCTGAATTCTTGCTTGATGGGACAGCGTCCATAGCACCTCAACCCTGGGTGGCTCAATGGAACAAACTCTTGAGGACTGTAGAGCCAAAACTGGCTCTGTCCCTGGAGGCCAAGTCCAATTTGTAATGGGAAACAAAAGTATGAGGAGTGGCCCAAGTGGCCGCTGCACAAATAGTGTCCAAAGGCAGTCTAGCTTGAAAAGCTGCAGAAGTAGCTAAACTCCTAGTTGAATGAGCTTTAGGTTTTGAGCACAGCTGTTTTCCCCTGATCGTATAAATTTCAGTGATGACCGAAGAAAGCCATCTGGACAAAGTCACTTTAGAAACAGGAAGGCCTTTTTATTATCCGCATAGGAAACAAAAAGTTGATCAGATTTCCTAAATTTTTTTGTTCTGTCCAAATAATATCTAAGCTGACGGTGAACGTCAAGATAATGTAACTTTTGTTCAGCTCTATCTGAATAGTTAGGAAAAAATACAGGAGATCAATGGATTGATTCAGATTGTTTTTTGAAGCGACCTTAGGTAAAAAAGATGGATTAGTTCTCAAAGATACTCTGTCTTTGTGAAAAACCAAATAGGGGGGTCGAACCGAAAGAGCATGAAGTTCAGACACCCTCCTGGCAGATGTAATAGCCACTAGGAATAAAGTTTTCCAAGAAAGATATTTCAGGGAACAAGAAACAGCTGGCTCGAAGGGGAAGAATCAAGGATGTCAGCACTAAATTTAGATCCCACTGAGGAGGAGGATTCCTGATTGGAGGCTTTAGTAGGAAAATTCCTTTCAAGAAGGCCCTGCAGAGCCTATGGGACATAATATTATGATCTGCTATCCCAACATGAAAATTAGAAATAGCAGCCAATTGAACTCTGACTGTGGAAGAAGAGGAGCCTGCATGAAAAATCTCTGCTAAGAAGTCTAGAACTGCCTGAACAGGGGCAGTAAAGGATCAATATTTTGGGCCTTAGCCCAATAAGAGAAACGTTTCCATTTGCTGTGTAAATCCTCCTGGTAGAGGATTTTAGTGAAGCTACTATGATATCTCTAACAGGGTTAGAGATCAAAGGAAGCCTGGCTAGGGAAGGAAGTGGAGCAACCATGCTGTGAGGTTGAGAGAAGGGATTGACCGGTGCAGCTGACGGATTGGTGAATCAGTAGATCTGGCACTGGGTCCAGATGCGCTGCACCAAAAGGTGATGATGGAGGCAGGAACCAAACTTGTCGAGGCCAGTAAGGGGCAATGAGAATCAATTTGGCTCTCAAAGCGGTAGCTTTCTGGATGACCTGAGGGATCAGAGGAAATGGGGGGAAGGCATAAAGAAGTCCCTGGGGCCAATCCTGGGTCAGAGCGTCTCTGGGGGGATGGCCTGATAGAGGGAAGAGGCTGAAGACGACTGGACATTTGCTGTTTTGGGGAGTAGCAAAAAGATCGCAACATGGACGACCCCATTCCAGAAAAATCTCTTCCGCTATGGATTGCTTGAGAGACCACTCGTGAGGCATGAGAATAGCTCTGCTCAATCTGTCCGCTAGAATGTTGGTTTTCCCAGGGATATGCGTTGCTACCAGAAACCGATGAGAGGAGATCGCCCATTGCCATAGTCTGAGCGCTTCTCGACACAAGGGGTAGGACTTGGTTCCGCCCTGCTTGTTGATATACCACACTACAGACATGTTGTCTGTGTGGACTGCAATTGTCCCTACGGGAAGAAAGTCGTTGAGGGCTTGCAACGTCATAAGCACTGCTCTCATCTCCAGGACATTTATGTGCAGATGGTACTCGAACGGTTGCCACGTCCCATGAACCATCCTGCCCTGATAATGACCCCCCCACCCGATCAGGGAGGCATCCGTGGTGACAGTGGCTATCGGGGTTGTGGGTACAAAGCACCTGCCTTGGTGAACCTGAGACGATGTGATCCACCAAGCAAGATGTTCTTTGCATGTCTGTGTCACCAGAATCTGGTGACGCATAGGGAGTTGCTGGTATGACCACTGTGTGAACAGCATCCACTGAAGGAGGCGCATGTAGAATCGAGCCAGGGAAGAAGAGTAATGGCGCAGCCATGAGACCTAATACCTTTAGAACCATTCTGGCCTGTACTTTCTTGCTGGCCAGAATGATCTTGACATGAGTCTGAATGTCTGAAACTCTTTGTTCTGTAAGGGTAGCTGACATCCGAACAGTGTCTAAGTTTGCGCCTATGAAGGTAATAGACTGGCAGGGCGATAAGGATGACTTTTAAAGTTGATCGAGATGCCTAAATGAGAACAAAGGTCTATTGTGTAATCCCTGGCTTGTATAAGCTGATGCCTGGTGGTGGCTGACAGGAGCCAGTCGTCGAGATACGGAAACACCTGGAATCCTTGGCGTCTCAGGTGAGCCGTGACCACTGCCATGCATTTGGTGAACACTCTGGGGGCTGTAGTGAGACCAAAGGGCAGGGCTCTGAACTGGAAATGACTGGACCCCAGCGGCGGAGAAATCTCCTGGGCGTCTGTGAATTTTGATGTGATAATGCATCCTGAAGATCTATTGAGCACATCCAGTTGTCCTTCTGTAAGAAGGGCAGAATTGACTGAAGAGTGACCATTCGAATCTTGTCTTCCTGACAGACTTGTTGAGTCTGCTGAGATCCAATATTGGTCTCCAGTCTCCCGTCTTTTGGGGACCAAAAGAACCTTGAGTAGATTCCGGCTCTGAATGGTCTAGTGTAACTGGCTGAATGGCTCTTTTTGCAGTAGTTTTGCAATTTCTAACTCTGCAATGTCCCTTAGACCGGGTGGTACATCTGGAAGGGAACTTGAGGGAAGGACTTTCCTCGAAAGGAATTATGTAACCCTTGGATATGATCGACTGTACCCATCTGTCTTGGTGAGGGAATGCCAGGCTTCTGGGTACAGTGATAGTCTTCCCGACTGCCTCCAAGGAGGGACAGCCAACACCTCAGGGATGCTGAAAGGGCTGCTCAGGAAGAGACTCCCTGTTGCCCTGGTTCTTGGACCCCCTCTGCCTCTAGAGCGGCGTCTGTTGTTGTTACCCCTCTGCCTCTAGGGGTAAACTGACCACGTGAATCTGGCGTGACTCCTTGGGATTGGAACCACATCTTCCCACCCTTCTGTCCTTTGGGATAAGGCCTAGAAGGGGTGGAAAAACGGACTCCAACAGCAGAAAGAGTCTTGCCGTCCTGCTCACACCTGGTCAAGGTTTCCTTCACCTGAGGGCCAAACAAAGCTGACCCATCAAAGGGAGAATTTGTGAAGGACGCCTTAAAGGGATCCGCAAAATCACATAGCCGCATCCAGGCTTGACGTCTAAGAGCCACACCTGTGCCTGCGGCTCTACTCGATCCATCAGCAGCATAAGATATTAGCCGCATGGAGGAGTTAGCAATGGAATTGAGGGTTCCTAGCTGCGAAGCAATCTTTTCTTGGGCCCCTGCAGCTGTAGGATCCTGAACTACTTCTCCCAGCTCCTTCAGGATATCTCTCTGGAGTCTGGTGAAGTGACAAAGATAATTCAGCGAGCATAGCAAAGGTCGCTGAGGAAAACATCCGCTTGCCGTACCTATCCATGGTCCTAGAGTCCTTATTAGGAGGATGGACGGGCACAGAAGGATCTGCAAGTTCCTTTTTGGTGGCCGCAGCCACCACCATGGCATCAGCGGGGACACCCTTGGTAAGGAACAGTTTGTCACTAGGGGCAGTTATAAATTTAGAAGGCCTCCTAGGGACTGGCTCTACAGAGTCAGGAGCTGTCCACGCCTTCGAGCAATAACCTGCATCAAGGGGTCGCGGAGACACCCAGGAGGTGGAGGGCCGAGATCCAAACGCCTCTAGGTATACTGACTCATCCTCAGAGGGATTGTTGGTGGGCCAGTTTCCCCTCTGTTTCAGAAGTTCTAGGATGTCTGAGAAGGAGACATCCTCAGAGGGGGATCTAGGGGATCCCTCTGACTCATCAAAGTCAGTATCTGAAGTGACAGACTCGGGGGAGTCTACATGCTTCCTCTTACAAGTCCTCTTCCTAGGAGGATCTCCCGAAACATCAGGAGAATCCTCGGAAGAGGAAATTCCCAATGGGGAAACCTGAGGCGGAGGATCTCTGGGTCCTGTAGCAAGAGTAGTGGCAGAGATGTCAACAGGTACAATAGAGGGAGGAGCTACGGGAAGAGACTGCTGACTGATACTAGTGGCTAGTACACTCTTCATCACCTCGAATGCTCCCCTCCCAGGCAGATCCGAGGCCCGCTCCGAAGAGCTAGGAACTCCAGGGCCACGAAGGGAAGTCTCCGAGGCAGATGTCGGAGCCGAGCTCACCAAGGCCGAGGCTCCAAGGGAAGAGCGGGTTCGGACAAGGGTCCGATGCCACTCACCCCTCGGAGGAGACCATGGAAGCCCGACCACGAATCCTCTAAGGAAGAGGAGATAAGAGTAGGGGCTGAAGGAACAGAAGGGGTATCCGTCCTCCAGCCGTAGCAGTAACAAACCGAAGACTCCAACTCCAAGCTCTGGGGTAGAGTTGAAGGAGGAACTGTAACGGGGTGTGGACCAACAGTCGTCTGCTGAGACGGACTGTGTAGCATTTGGGCCAGTACCTGTGACTTGAGCAATCTACTGACCACTCTCTCGAGGTCATGATCTGACAACCTGGATGACCTTGAAGATCGGGTCCCCTGGGTCCGCTCCGATAGAAGAGGCGGGCGAAAGTATCGGCTCAAAGGAAGGAGCCCCCGCCCTCTCCCTGGAATGGGCCACCGGAGCCGATACTACAGATCCTGTCGGCACCGACTTCTCGGAGCCGACAGAACGTCTCGATGTATCGGCTCCAGCGGGCGAAACAGCCACCAAAGTAATGGTGTCGGAGCCGATCGGCGACACCGATGCCTGCCACATGGGTGTCGGAGCCGATCGGGCCGACACCGATGCCGCGTGGGTGTGAGCGGTTGGAACCGACCCCACAGTGGTCAGCAGATCGCACCGATAGCCATCGGGCGAAAGCTTAGTGGATCCAGAATCGGCTCCAGCGGGCCGATCTCGACTCTCACGAGTCGGGCCGAGGCCACAGGCTTAGAAACAGAAGCCTGGGTCTTGGCAGATTTAGTTGACTTTGAGGGGCCGACTTGGCGGAGAGCCCTCCGGCAAGAAGGCCCCTGAGAATCAACTTATTCGTCTCTCCTGCAGGACTCTCTGGCTGAAGGAGTGACAAATAGCACAGGAGTCCTGCAGGTGAAGAGGGCCCAAACAGTACAGGCAAGAAGTGTGACCGTCTGTCAGAGACATCTTCTGACAGCACGAGTCACACTTCTTAAAACCTGAAACCCTCTCTTTAGACATGGTGCCCTAACACAACACACACACCAGTCCAAATAAATTAAACTAATACCAAAAGGTATTTAGTAAAAAACACCAACACACACACCCTAACAGGGGGGGGATGGGATAGGGAAACTAACTGACTAAAAAAATTTAAAAGAGACAGGGAATTCTGTCAGAAAAAGTTAAATTTAAAGTTAAACTATCAAAAAAAAATAATTTTTAACTAAAAGGGGCTTAAATGTCACAAATGTGAATTACTTACCAGGAGCTGGTAAAGAGAAGACCTCCCAAGCGGCAAACGAGATCTGGGTACTTCCTGCCTTGCATCATGGGATATGGGGCTGCCTCGAGCTGGTAAAAGGAGTTCCCGAGCTAAAGCAAGTGCCGAGTCGGAGCCGAGGGATCGGCTCCGAACCCATCAAGCAAGAATGAAGGCGAGATTGACAACTTAACATGTATACACTTTCTTTCCCCATCTATCCAAAGCCCTTGCCTCTTTATCAGTGGGAACAGGGTTTTTAACCACAGAGGCCTTAACACCTTTAGGTCCCTGAGAAACAGTTTCCGGGTCTGCCCTAGGACTCTTAAAAAGATACTTATGAGCTTCAGGCACCCTATAGTACCTATCAGGTTTAACAGGAACAGGAGGCAAAGAATCAGGGTTCAGGGAAGCCTCTGCAAAAACATCTTCCACCACATTCAACACAGGAGGTATAGCTAAGGGCCTATGCTGGGGTAAAAACAAGAATTCCCTAAGCCTTTTCCTGGAATCAGAGTAATCCTGGCCTTCCCATTTAAAGTGCTCCCTCATGGAATGCAGAGTCTCTGAAAATGAGAAATCCTCAGGAGGAGAAGCTGTAGGAGTGGAGTCATCCACATCAGAATCAGAATAAGGAGGAAACTCCTGCAAATCTTCATAGAAGTCTCAGAAGCCTCTGAACACTGTTCAAAACTATCAAACTCAGGTTCCACCCTAGGCCTCTTATCAGGAGGGCCCATAGAACCTCTAATCCTACTAATCAAATCTTCTGCCATTTTAAGCATATGTTTCTTAGGCACAGAACCTGAAGTGCTAGGAAGCCCCACTGAAGCTAAACTTGGCCTACCTCTCAAAGAAGTTTTGGAAACAGAAGGAGAGGCTCTAACTCCCTTGGGAAGAGAGGGAAGAACAGTTACCTGAGAAGCCCCTCAGCCTGGCCTACCTCCTGAGAAGGCACATCCTGTAACAGTAAAGTCTCTGCCTGAGACTCCAAAGAAACTCCTGGCAAAACTTCTGGCTCCACTGAGCCTTCTAAAGAACCGACGTCCGGGACTGCCGGTTCATCAACCCTAGGCCTCGCTGTTTTGTCCTTGCGCTTCTTGGGAGCATCCGGCATTTTATAATTACGCTTCCCAAACACTAACCTGGCACAGTCTAACCTTCTCTTAATAGTGCGTTTGTTAAACCTAGCACAAGAGCGGCATCCAACAACGTCGTGCTCAGGCCCAAACAAGGTATACACAAGGTATGGTAATCCCTATGAGGTATCTGTTTCCCACAAGAAATACAGTTATTCACTTTTCTGACATCCGGTTAAATACTGAGGCAAGAAAAACAAAATGTTCTAGCAGTGCCAGCCAACTCTGATTCGGTCTGAAACTCCGACTTCAGAAAATTTCAGAACGCCAACCTGCACTCGCAAAACTGCTTCTGCATCGGACCATGCGGCAAAAAAGACTGAGGATATGGCGTCGGTCATGCGCATTAGTACCCTGACGTACTGACGTCAGTCTAATGCGCCCTGACCGACGTCAGCCATATACTCTGGTATTCGGGCCGACTGGACAGCGGACTACCCAATAGTTAGGACTGCAGCAATGTGGAATGAAGAACATCTAGAAGGTTTCCCCGGCACCAAGGGGGATGGCTCCAAGGCCAATGTAGCAGCCAAACTCACATGAGCCGAGGCCCTGAGAGGCAAGTTCAGATCCAAAAAAAACTAGATCCAACTGTCCTCCCCAGACCCAACCGGAGATTATTGGCTCCTAGATTCCTCACATGGCACCGAGGAAGTTGGAGCGGTTGGGGACGTAAATCCTGGAGCAGGTCTTAGCTCCAACGGTTCCACTACTATCAGCTCCATGCATTCCAGCTCTGAGACCCCAAGTTGTGTCGGAGGAGAAATCTTCTGAAGCCCTCTGGGTCAGTTCAGACAAAAGTTTGGCTAGCGCCAGTGTCCTCAAAATTGTCTGCACCACGCGATCCACATCATCATCAGAAAGGCTCCTGGAGGATCGAGAGGAGGGAGCTGGAGATCTTACAGTCTGCAAAATAGGTGACTTTAGTGTCACAGAAACCAACTCCAGTTCCAGGGACTGGCTCCGAGCTTGGAACACCAATGGCTCTGATGTAGAAGGAGCCAAGGTAGAGGGTCTTTCGGACCAGACAGATTTCGGTTCCAGTGAAGATATCTTCGGCAATTTCTTTGACAGCTCCAATTGCTCCGAAAATGTAGAAGATGATCTTTTTGAAGTCTTAGCAGATTTTTGAGAGGGAGAAGAAGACTTTTTTGTAGGACTCTGACGGTCTTCTAAGGCCTCTGAAAAAGAAGTTTTCAGTAACCCCTTTAAAATCAACTTGTTCTTTCTCTCCTGAAGAACCCTTGAACTAAAGGGGTGACAGACTGAACAAGATTCCTGCAAGTGTACTGCCCCCAGACAGTATACACACAGTATGGCCATCTGTATGTGACATTTTTTAGTGCATTTTGAGCACTTTTTAAACCCTGCAGGTTTTGCCTCCTTTACTTGCTTAGACATGGTACCAACAAGAAAATTTAAAAAAAAACACCACAATTGCAGTCAACAGGAAAAGAAGGGCCCTCTAACTTAAGCAGGCTCAGCAGCTCTCTAAATAAAATAACCTAGCTCAGAAGAAAGATATTCCAAATCTAGAACGCTATGTACACACGCACATGCACACACACACACACACACACACACACACACACACACACACACACACACACACACACACACACACACACACACAAAATTCAAACTTTAACTACAGAAAAACGTTACCTAGTCACACTGCTATAATATAGGGTTAAAAATGGCTACCCTACAACTAACTACTCACAGCAATCAAAAAACCTAACCGCTCAACAAATGAGCCTAGTAAGATAAAACTCTACACTCAGACTAAGACATCAGGATAGGAGAAACAATTTAGGCATAAATATAACAGCCAGGATACAACAACACACTTAAAAGGCTCAAAAGCACAAAAACGCTTTCTAAATAAGCATTAACTAATATACTACAATCTATCTGTTTTTAAAAAGAAGGTAAATATTTCAACAATTTAAGGATTATAAGAAAAAAACACTTAGCCAGAGCTAGATAAAGGACCTAATCTGTTTCAGCGGCAAACGAGATCTGGGGAATGCACTAGAGCATCATGGGATAGGGAGTAAGCCCCGACCTAGTTGGAGACCTCGAGCTTTTGTAAATGGCCCAGTGGGAACCGAGGATCAGTACTGAACCCACAAGTACAGAATGAAGGCAAGATAGGACAACTTCACATCCATAATTTTATGAACAAATACCAAAAATATTAAAATTCACCTTTTCTGAAAACAGAATGTTTTCAAACACTTTTTGTCCATACATGTGCATGCCGTGCATGATTTTCTACTGTGCACTATATGCTTGTTAGAAAAGGACTTAGTTCCACTCTGCCCAAAACAGAGGTATACAAACATGAGAAACTGAATGAATGCTACATCTTAATTCATGCACATGTAGTGAAACATGCAACTAATGCATATATGATACATTAGTTTAGTTCCTCATGCAAAGGTATAGTTAAATTTGAAAACTATTAGCACTTTCATAACTGCCTTGTATATTTACTGCCTTTTACATATATTTTTTTCTTTCTGATTGTTTTTCTTCCAGTGTTTGCAGACTATTAGCCCTCTTCCAATGAGTTTCTAACCCATTCATTCCCCCAGTAGATTGGTTTCTCTTAGACCAGTGGTACAGGCAAAAGCCGCACATAGGGGAACATCATTCAGGAAGCTACAGAGGTTGTTTGGTCCCTGTACTGTGCCTCTGTTCAGCTTATTCCGAGTTAAACATCTGTCTTGTCCCAGTTGCCTGAGAGCTTGACTTCAACTTCCCCCAAGGTCAGAGCCTCCAGCATTTATTAGCAGATAAGTCTGACGAAGTCAGTAAAGATGAAAGCAGAGATTAAAGTATTGTGTACTCTAATTCTAGTGCTCCTGTATTTCTTCACACTGGTTAGAGCTCGAGTGTTTTTTTTTTTTTTAATTTATTGGCAGAGCCTAACTATTCCCTTGTCAGAGAAAGGACAATTGTATAAGAATTTACCGTAACAATAGAAGTTTGAATACATCACTGTTACAGTATTGCTGACTTATGAGATGTAGCCTTCCAAGAATACCTTATGTTTGGCCAGTCTACAAAAGTTTAGGCACCTTCCTCTCATGACGTATATCTGACCTATGATCTTTGCACTAGACTACATGCTGGTAGCTAAGAGGCATATAGGCACAAAAAACTTTTTGAGCATTCTTGCCCCAGGGAAAAAAATGAGCTGAGGCTAAGGCTCACAGGGAACAGACTCAGACACAAATAAACAAGAAGAAAGAACTGAAAGGTATGGGGTTTCTCCTTGGTAATGGATAAATAAAAAAAAGACAGGGAAATATGGTGGAAGGAAGCAGTGAATATACCTCAAAAATAATCTATATGAATACCTACTGTTAAAGTTCTTCCATAACTGTACTATGTTCATCATCAGACCACTGCTGCACTATTCCTAAGGCACAATTCTTAGAGCTCTTAGGAAGAAAGCATTCAAGTCTGAGAGTCAGAACTGGAGTTCAGTAACCCCTGAAGTATGGTCCTGACTCTAGAAAATGCTTCTATTTTGTAACATTTAGTAAAGGTGTGAATGGAGAACCAAGTAGCTGCCTGCAAGATGGCTTTAGATTCAAGACCCCTGAAAAAAGCTAAATAAGAAGTTACTTGACAGAATGTGCTTTGACCTGATCTTGATGAGACTTGCCAGAGAAGGATTAGGAGAAAGTAAATGAAAGGGAAACCCATTTAGATATTGCCCGTTTAAAAAAAACAGGAGGCCCACTTTTACTCATCAAAGAAAATAAACTCTTTTTTCGGACTTTCTAATGGCTTTTGCCTTATTCAGGTAGAGTTTTTGATGCCTGTGGACATCTAACAAGGATTCTCTTCCCTTTATTTTAAGGCTTGGGAAAAGAAGCATGTAAATGGATAGACCAATTCTGAGATATTTCAGTGACAACTTTAAACATAAAAATGGGTTAGTCAAATGAAAAACTAGGAAAGGGAGAGTATACATGATAGTATGTAACTCAAAAATCCTTTTGGCAGCTGTTAAGGCCATTGACAGCACTGCTTTTCAGGTACAGAATTTTATAGTAGAATAAGCCTGTTCAAAGGGTGGAAAGGTTAACTTTTCAAGTAAATAGTTCAGACTCTAAGAAGGAGGAATAGATTTCTGGGGGGGGGGGCATGGTATGGGGGATGCCTTTAATAAACTGTCTGACCTCATAAGATGAAGACAGAGGGGGACCAATTGGCTGACAGGCACAAATGGCTGACAAATGTATGCTAGACCTGAGTTGGTCATTTCGAACCATTTGAGGACAAAGGGGATTCCCTGCTTGATAAGGGTTACAAAACGTATTCATTCTTCTGTCTCTTACCACTACGTTTAAATATTCATCCCAATCCTAACCCTTCCTGCCTCCCCCATAACCTCCAAAACTCATCCCAAGCCAAATACCCCTTCCTACGCAGCCCCACATCTCCTTCTAAAACATGGACTACACCACTATCACCAAAACCATCAAAACACAACTCCGCCCAACTTAAACTCACCTAAACAACTTAAATTTATTTTTTTAAATAACTGTAGCATCTATAATAAAATTTCAGAACTCCATGACCGGATCTCCTACAATAAACTAGATATTCTTACCATAACTGAAACATGGCTAAAACCAAATATACTTCACTCTGAAATTTCACTCCCTGGTTATAATATCATTGAGGCTGACAGAACCCAAAAAAAGGTGGTGGATTCGATTTATTGTACCATAACTATCTTGAAATCTTACCTTATAATAAACCTATTCCCAAATTCCATAATGCCAAACTCCTCATCTCCCAAATTAAACTAAATATCCATAAACAACTATATATTATATCACTCAATATTCTCCAGGCAATAATTCCAGAACCATGGAAAACATCTTAAACTGGATCTCACATACAATTTTTGATGAAAATATAATACTAGGCAGTAGCATAGCTAGGGCAGGGTGAGAATGCCAACTGCCCCAGGTGCAAAGTGTTGGGGGGCATGATCAGCTGATCCCGATCTCTCTTTAATGCAATACTTGCTTTTAAAAGACGGTATTGCATTTGCGGTGAAACCTGAGCTCCTAAGTGTTTCCTGTGCGGTCTACAGCAGCGTGCTACAATTTAAAAGTAAAACAAATATATATATATATATTTTTTTTTCTAACTAAAACCTGAGCACTGTAGCACTCCATGCAACCAGGCAGGGTATAAACTGTAGCAAACTGTTTTCTACATTTGTAGCAAGCAGTTTGCTACAGTTTAAACAGAAGAATTAAAAAAAGACTAAAATATGACTGCCATAGTGCTCTATACAGACAGGGAATAAACTGTGGCAACTGTTTGCTACATTTGTATCAAGCAGTCTGCTACAGTTTAAAATTTTTTTTTTTAAACTAAAATATGAGAGCTGAATAGCTCCATGCAGGCAGGTATAAGCTGCAGCAAAGGTTTGCTACAACTTAAAATATTTTTTTTAAAATGAAAATATATTAAAGGAAGGTTAGGGGTAGTACACAGAAATGGGACCTAAATGGCTGGCATATGTGGGGTGTTATGCATTGGATCACTTGTTTGTTCTACCGGTAAAATGAACATCTTTTTTCATTGGGGGGGGGGGGGTGCATAGATGTAACTGTAATAATCCGATCAGTTACCGCTTATTAGAGTTACAGTGATACTTTTTTTTTTTTTTCGCTCTTGAAGAGCTGTGGGGGTAGGACACTGGTTCATAGTATCAGCCCATGAGTCATCATCTTTGATATTGTGTGACTGGTTTGTGAGCCAGTTGGCAACCCATCTTACAGCAAAGGGGTTTACATTCAGTTTGTTAAGTTTATCAGTAATACCTAAGTATGGGATTGTGACAAAGGCCTTTGTCAATTCAAGGTATGCTGTGTGCAAAGATTTGCCCTCGTCAATGGCCCTGGCCACATTTTTGAAGAAATCCACCAGGTTTAACAGAAAGGATCTATCCTTGACGAAGCCGAATTGGGTCGGATCCAAGGTTTGGAGGTCGCCTATGTCTTTATTTATGAGGTCCATGATGATACATTCCATGGCTTTACAGATGAGGCTGGTCAGAATTATGGGTCTAAAATTCCCTGGGACTGTTACTAAGCCACCTTTCTGGAGAGGAATAACTGTTGTTGTTCTCCATTCTGCAGGAACAAAGCCAATGGTTAGGCTGTGATTGAATAGGGTACTTAATGGTGATGCCAGTTCATGTTTTAATTTGTTTAGAAAACAGCCTGGGATGCTGTCTGGTCCCATAGAGGCTGTGTTTTTTACCTTAGACAAGGCTTTAATGACCTGCTCTTGAGATATGTAGGGTTGGAGGGGTTAGGGACAAGGTTTGTGATACGTTTGGAGGGGATAAGGGTTTGAAATTATTGCCTAATCTGTCCGTTAGCAGGTTTGCTGTCTCTGCGGGTGATACCATTAGTCACTAGTTCGGCACATGCTTGGGTCCTACCTTTTAAGCTATGTACGTAGCTGTAAAAGGCCTTATAATTATCCTTGGCTGTGATTGCTAAGTTTTCTCAAAGTTACCCTTAGAGGATTTGACATGTCTTATTTGCCGGTTGAAGCTGAGAAGGGTGCTTTTCCATTGTTGGGGCCTCACCTTAGTTTTTTTTACACAACAACTTTTTGCATTTGTTGTAAAGTTTGTTGATGCTGAATGTCCACCAGGGTGTCATTTTTTACTTGGGGCTCTCTCTTTGATTCTCTCTGGAACAGCGAAGTCTAAACACTTATAAAAGTGACTGTACAGGGCTTTAGTGTAAGCTTTGGTGTAGTTACCCCTTCCAGATGGGGGTGGAGCTTGGAATGGATTTATACCTTCCTCTAGGAAGTTATAGTTTGCTTTGTTGAAGTTTTTTTTAGCCTGACTTCACCCTTTGTGTGTTCTGGTGTTAGTGCCAGTTCGAAAGCAACTGATTTGTGGTCATATTTAACTAACAATGATCCGACAGTTGCAGTGGGGCATTTGTTTGTCATGTCAGTGAGGACCGAATCTATTATGTTTGTTCCTCTTGTTGGAGTTTGAACAAATTGTTCCAGAGCATTTGAGTTAACAAAGTCAAGGAAGTTTTGTACTAGTGAGTTAAGGCGAGTGTAGGTTTCCCAGTTGTTGGTGAGATAACTGAAATCCCTCATGACCAGAGTATTTGGCAATATTTGGATTGACTCCATTTTGGTCAAATAGGACTCGTCAGCATCATCATCCATGGAGGGAGGTCTTTAACTAGCTATGACTTGAATGAGGGTCTTACCCACAGTAATCTGAACCCGGAGTAACTCCATGGACTTGTCCAGTGTAACTAGTCGGGAGGTAAATTTATCTCTAATATAGATAGAAACACCACCTTCTTTGATTCTCACACGTTTGTTTTGCAGTCTGAAGGTGTGGAAAGCATTGTAGCCTTACAAGGCAGCGGTACTCTCAGAGGCCTTGAACCAGGTTTCTGTGACTGCACAGACATCTACATCCTCCAACAATAGAAGTGCTTCCAGGGTGTGCAGCTTTTGGTTTAAGCTCCTAGTGTTTAGCAGCATAACACATTTGTTTGGGTTGGCAATTTTCACATCAACAATTTTGTTTTGAGACCTTTTTTAAAAAAGGTACTATGTGGGATGTGATGATAGAAGGTACTGCTTGGACAGCTATCTGGAATTCTGTAAATAATTACATGTCATTTGTGAATATCAAACTGATTTATACAAGATGCTTGTGTTGCAACTGTATTACAACTGTATGTCATGTGTATATCAAATTGATTTGTACAGATGTTTGTGTCGAAAATGTATTTGCAAAGTGCCTGTGTTTAAAATGTATCAACAGTGTTCCCTACGGAAAAGAACAGAAATGTACATGCACTATTGTAACTGTTTAAATGTATATGTTTTAACAGAGGAAACTGGAAGACAGGAGGTTAACCTCAGTCCAGCAAATTTCAAAATATATCGGAAATTAAATCACTTTATGGGATAGGCCATAAAGACGCTATCTCACAAGTTTCAATGCAGCCAGAGACACAAAGTCTGTACTAGGAACCTTTCTGCATTGTCTTTGGGGTGAACTAATTACTACTCTGGAAGCTTGGAGGTATAAAATTGTTTTATGAATTCCAGCACCTGCCACAGATCTGAGCAAAAGTCCTTGTATCTGTATTTTTACAGGTAAGTGCTAAATCTTGTCAGCTTCCAGCAATGGGGGTTTGCATGGGAACTAAAAGTCAGATGGCCAGAAGTGATGTCATTCTACAAGCTATCCTAGAAGTAACATTTTGGATATTATTCTGAGAAGTCTCTTAGTGAGACAGATTATTCTATTTGGGGCCTGACTAGAGAGACTGCTCAAGTATTTCATCTTGCCTTGCCCAAATAAGTTATTAGGGAATAGTAGAATTCTCTTAGATTCAGTCAGGAATATAGTGAAGCTTAGTTTAGATATTGTTTTTCTTTATTTGCCTGAGTTGTCCTTCAATGTCATTTTAAATATTTCCTGTGATTTTGAACTCTGATGTCACTGTGAATAGATATTTAGTATTGTCTTGTTCTTTTATTATTTATTATTAAATATGTTTAAACCTTTCATTGTGGCTAATCTTTGTAGAGATGTTTAAGTTTTGAGAGTATTTGCATACTTATTTGGTGATACTGTGTGGGCCACTCCTAATAGGCTTGCTCTTGGTCAAACTACCATCTGTATTAGTATTAGGATTAATATTACACAGTAAAATTGGACACCCTTTGTTAAGGACCTTACAGTAGCTGGTGAGGGGTTCTGGTGGCAGTGATAACTACCTTATAGTCTGGCAAATGGGGGCATAGCTAGTAAACCTGTGCTAGCCTTTCCCAGGTGTGTGCGTGTGTGTGTGTGTGTGTGTGTGTGTGTGTGTGTGTGTGTGTGTGTGTGTGTGTGTGTGTGTGTGTGTGTAAATCAAGTCTCAAATAATGTGTGTCAGCTACTTGGGCAGGGACACAAAGCACTGGTTTGACAGAGAGAATGATAGAAGACTTGGTTTGGAACCCTGGCTAAGGATTCAACTCTATAGCTGTGCCAGTGGGGAATCTTATTGGAGATCTGGAGAAAGACAGAGGAACCAGCTCCTGGACTGACTGTGTTCCCTGTGTGCTCTTAAGGGAAATTGTGCTTGATGAAGGCAGCTGCATCTGGAGATACTGTGTGTGGACTGTTATCCTCCCCATGAATATTCCCCACAGGTGCTAGTGGTGAGGATTGAGGCTCCTTGGTTAGTGGCCCAGAGGTGGGGGCATCAGAGAGGAGATTAGGCACCCTTCGTATCATAAGGAAGTTCCTTACAAATTCTACAAATGGTAACTATAGCTACCACTTACCTCTTACCTTCTGTCCAATATGGTGCCTCTGACATGCCCAACCTGTAAGCCTCACTTAGTTCTAAACTTAAAAAATGTTACAACAAAGGTGCCAGATTTGCTTGCAAAAAAAAAAAAATTAACAGACTTGCCACTGTTTAACACTCAAAATATTTAAATGGCTCGAACTTTCTCACCACCTATTTTATACCTGGCTCATCTTAATCCACAAAATCTTCTATACCCCATTTGCCTGCTGAGCAATTAGCCCCATACTCCTCCAGTACTATCTACCAAACTGTCAACTCCAGTCAAATGATAAACAAATGCTTAATATCTGCAAATCACAAAGGGCTGTTGGGGTCAGTTTTTATTCTAATATTGTGGCTAGAACTTGGAATAAAAAAAAACTATATCAATCAAGTCTACCTCAAATCAATATTAAAAGACTTCATGTCTGTCTCCTGGCTATGTCTCTGCTCATCTTGGACATAGCTTCTCCTACCATCCTTCATTCACCTTCTTATACCTCCCTTTAAAGCACTAAATCATTTAATATTCTTATCTCCATCTAAAACTTCACTTTAGTGTAGTACTTAAACTACTATACCTATTTCTAATTAGCACAACAAAATTATTATTCCACCCCTGCTTCTCCATGAACATTTAAACATGCTTATCCAATCTAATACCTCACTGTAATGTATTTCTTAAATGACACCTAGCTATCTTATAAGTAACTATTCTATGTGTAAATTATCAATACAATGCCTGCATATTAATGTTTGTGAACATCAGAACAAATTTTATTAGATTGTCTACTATGCTAGGCATTTACTTAAACTGCATTATAAAATGTGTTATTGTAAATATTGATAGCTTTAAATTGTTACCTTGGAGCTTTTCTCCCTGGTCCTCCTCTGAAAAAGGGCACTTGTGCCCAGTCTGACTTTCCCGATAAATAAATATCAGAAAATAAATAATTTTATGATAACAACACCCATTTGTTAACCAGATAGGGCCAATGGACACACAGTCCCTTTGCAGGGGCAACCCAAAAAGCAATGCCTGATTAAGTGAGTAGCTCAAGGTCACACAGTAGGGCAAATAAGGGCTGAGGGAATCAAACCCTGTACCAGAGAAATTACAGTCCATATTCTTAAGCTTCTGTAGGAACTGTGAGACCAAAATCTGCCACTTGTGAAGCAACACAGATGGGGTTGTTTTAAAAAATGGCAGCAACCTAAAAATAAAAGTATGTGCAAAATAACCTCATTATGCAGATAATAGGAATTTTACCTTCTATTAACCTTGCAAAGAACAGGATGGGATGTGATTTACAATCACTGAAGCACAAATCATGAGCCTTTAAACTTAGACTAGAAGTAGCTATGCCCCTATACTTACTGCCTACTACACAGAGGCAGTTTACCGAATAATAGTAATACAATGTGATGACTTGTGGGAAAAAAATGTACTGTATACTCCAATATCATCTTAACAGGTCCCCTTTCTATAATGCTGGAGAGAGAGAGAGAGAGAGAGAAAATACACACATTTGTGTCAAATGGAGCTTAAGGATATGATTACACTCTTTCTTATGCTGGTGCTAATAAAACAAGTGACATGCAGTAAACCATAAACATCATAGGTAAACACTTGGTTATCCGTCTGCAGACTGGTACAAGCCTAACCAATAATTTAAGGATGGAATCAACCCTGTACCTTGTACCTGTGAAGTTAATAACTTAACCATTATGCCAACCCTCCTTCTAGCACTTGGGATGCAAAACTGAAAAGTCAGATTTCAAATATGATAAGCCGTGACTTTATCTGTGACAGAAGACCAATTTTGACCCACCTTTGTTCTCTGAGCAGGGCACCTGCAAGTTCTTCATTTTCCCTACACCACATGCGAATCTCATTCTGCATTGAATCAATGTCTTCCAGGATCCCATCTATTAGCTTTCCAAGGGGCATGGCGCTGCTGCATAGGCTCTGGACGGACGTTCGTAACTTCTCAATCTCTTTAGAAACAAAGTCCTTTTCCTTATTCCGTGTTATTTCTACAGCTGATGACTTACCCTGATTTAGGTTTATGAAAATAAAGATACAAAATTAAGACATTAAATAAGAATACTGTCCAAGGTTAATTTAAATTGTATTGGTTCCTTCATTTAAAGAAAGAGAAACATTGGTATCCTGGCAGTAAGGAACAAAGAATCTTCCAAAAAAAAAAACCCGGACAACAGTAAACACAGAATCAAAACAACAATCTTGTCAATAAAGCTAAATTTATGTTGTATACTAAAACATGCTTCTGTTTCTGTATTTCAAATTGGTTACAAACTACATTTCTGCTTGACAGCCAGATCAAATATTTTAAACAGTTAAGGGGTCTGGCGTAAAAGTACATTGCAAAATAAAATGCAATTTCTCTTAACCACAATATTCAAAATAAGGCTGTCATTATAATTTGCTTCTCTTTTACAATGAATGATACACGTGTGTGTGTGTGTGTGTGTATAAATATATATATACACACACACACACACACACACACACACACACACACACACACACACACATACTTTGTAGTCATACATACGGGTTACAGTATAGTTTAGTGTTTAAAAATATATTTACAATTGCAAACATATTCATGTTTTAATCCATGTTAAATAATGATAACTTGCAATGCATTTCAGATAATGTTTTTGTGTTCACACCTTGCTAAATTTTTACCACTTGCATCTCAATCCAGTAGTTCTTCCACTGGAGGCTACCTTTTCACACAGCATTATTACATTCCTCCTTAAACGCCCCATCAAGTACCTTGGCAAGGGCCACCAATATATCACAATGGCAAGCAATTTTTTGTAGCATGAGAGACTTGGAGCATTGTCAGTAATAATCATCTAAAGCTGTATTTTTTTATGTCCAAAAGGCATACACAGGTCAAGAAATGACTAGTCACAGGCCCATGCCTAAAGCTTACCAACGTGAACAACTGCAGCTCCTGTCAGTGGGGCAGCCATGTACTCTACACTACCTTGCCCGTGTTCTTTTTTTTTTTTTCACTTTTTTCCTCCCACCTGTCCTTCATTATTACTATCCAGCCCTTGTGCCCCATCCATGCTGGGTCAAACAACTACTCCATGCCCCGCTGAACTTATTTTGGTAATTGCTGGGGCCGGTCATGAATCATAGGCAATGGAGCTCAGCACGCCTGAGTTTCTGTCCAAGGGGGATCTTACATTTGGTCTACCCTGTTACTCCCTCTCCCCTCTGTGGCAGTGTGGTATGGCACAGGGGTGTGCAATGTGGGATCTATGGTGTACTGCTCCACCTCTGTGGCAGCTCAGCCAAGCCTCACTGCCCCCTGCTGACCATGCTACCTCTGGCAATGTCCCCAGCCTCCACCAGGGATCATTGTTCAGAGACGTCTATGTACCACACCCGCTCCCCCCAGGATGGGCCATGCCTATCCCTGCCTGCCACACCATCAGTTGCCTGGGATGTTAATCACACCTGGATTACCTAGGTCATAGTCAGGTCTTCATCCCTCTATACCACCAGAGCAACTTGGCTCACTTATACTGTAAGAAAGGAAAGCTGTCCATGGATTCTCTATACTTTCTGTCTAACCAACTCTTAAATAGCCAGACTGCCAGTATATACCAGGCAGAAATCCAAAGAGTTGTACTATTAAACCAGCAGACTTTAAAATATTTATTTTCTAACTCTTTGTGGTGCTTTTCCCAAAAAATTTGTTCTTTCAACTATTTTCGCAACATTATTTCACCCCATAGAAAGAAGAAGCAACCAGCAAATCTTTACCATTTTATTTTAAACAGAATGCTTCAAATCACTGCTCTAGCGGCTCGGCTTATACAAGCCTTTAACAGAATATACACAATATCTTTATAATAAAATGGAAGACAGATTCAAAGCTGTTTTTTCTAGTTTGATGCTAACTTCATATAAACACTAATTCACCCCCACACCTTATATATTTTTCCAACTCTCCACTGGAAACCTTTAGTGAGATGTCTGATAAAATCCATCTGATGGGAGATTATACATGGAAGATGAAAAAAATGCTTAAAATATGTATGTGAACAGATGAATTCTCTCTTCTTGATTTTCTTTTCAATTTTCTTGTTTAACATTTCAAAATAAAGTTGACTCAGAATAAAAAAAAAAAAACATTGTAAATACCCTAAGCTCCATGGCACAGAGGGATAAAAGCCCAACTGTGGCCCACTCATCCTGCATTTGACTAGTAGTACTGGTGCTGGACAGACAAAGCAGGAGCGGATGGGAGCAAGTGCTCCAAATCCTAAAATACACATAGATGGGCCAGACAGCACAAGCTATTGAGGTCAAAGGGTTACGACTGTCAGACTGGCCCATCTCCAAATACCCTACTCTCTCCTTCACGAGGGAGTTAATGGGCTGAAGGGCTCTCAACCTGATGAAAGTACAAATGGGTCAGTTTTCTTTTTAAACACCTTTACTGAGTTATCACTTGTGATATAGGCAAATTTATATTTATATAAAAGTAATCAAACTGTCTTAATAAGTTTAAATTTACAAGTATTAGATTTTACATATACTGTTATAGATCATATAACCCAAGCAAAATTACATAAATTATTAAATTCCTGACCGTTTTTTAAACAAAAACATCTTTATTAAACCATCACTTACGGCATAGGCAATCATACATTAATATAAATGAAAACAAACCACACCGACACAATCCTAGTTGCAAGCATTTTACATTGCAAACCATAACGACACACTTCCGGTTGCAAATATTACATATCACTCAATCTACCCACTCATTTTCATTCAAACATTACATAGCTCATTTAAGTTCTGCCTTCTTTTAATCATCATTCCTCCCCCATATGCACTGTTCCCACAATTCCCATTTTTCCTATGCAGTTTGCTCCTACCCTTTTCTAAAGATCTCAATTCCAGTTGTTTTATTTCTGTTACTATATTCACTAATTCCAAGATTGTTGGTTTAGATTTTGATTTCCATTTTCTAGTAATTACTTTTTTTGGCAGCCACCACAATTTGACACAGCAAGACCTTACCATGTCTAGGCATTTCCGATTCTGTATCATAGCTCAGAAAAATCATCTGCCTTATCACACCAATCTGCCCACCCAGCATCTCCAACAGTGCTTCCTGCAGGGAATCCTTAAAGTCCACCAATTGACCCCACTCCCAGAAAATATGTCCCTAATTACATCTTTCTTCCCTGTCATACTTCCAACATTTGCTGTCTACCTGAGGAAAAATTCTCTGGAGTCTACTTGGAGTATAAAAATATCTATGTAAACATTTCCAAGCAAAAATCCTAAATCTTATAGGTTCATAGGTTCATACTAGGCTATCTGCCCTAGGGCATTTATAAGCCTAGCCAGAGTATGTTTGGCTTTCGCCACCCATTTTAAATTAATTTTGCTATGCCCTTTTTCGAGGTTAGTATACTGTGCCTCTGTCTAACAGTGACACAGAAGTGATACCCGTTGTAAACCTACGATCTCCCATCCACTCATCAAGATTCCTCTTGAAGAGAGTCAATGAGGGACTCTGCCTAACCTGGACTGGGATTTTATTCCAGAGTGAAGGGAGCCTCTGGGTTATGAATCTGTCCCTCCAGCATATCCTATTTATTTCAGTGCTGAGGTTCAAGTTTCTCGAGCGTGTAGCTCAATGGGATTTGGATTTTTTGAGGTGCAGCATGTCCCTTAATTCCGGATTTGTTTCACATCTGGGAGACATACATATATCCTCCCATTATTTCTTTGTGAATTGCTTATTCAGTCTCTTTTCCCAATCCTTTCAAACCTCCTCTGATTCATTCTTATAGTTATCATGCAATATTTTATTTGCTCTACTAATTATTCCTTTTTAAATGGCAGCTTCTGTTCTAGATTCTACAAAGAAATTCTATCAGTGCTGATGTTTTGTTTAGGATCCCTCTATTTCTTTCTCTTTGTCTATAATTTGGTATCGATCCTTGATAGGGAAGGCAATCTCTAACCTGCAGTCTAAATATATACCTGGCATCTTCCCATTCCATCATATTTCCCTCTCTAGTTATTTGCTCCAATTCCTTGGTTCCTTTGCCAGTTTTCTCCAATAAATTCCAGACCCCTCTTGCCTACTGTCTATATCCCCAACTGCAGTTATCCCTATCAGCAGAATCTCCTTTCTCCATTCCTGTGCTGGCTTATTTCTTAAGATATTTTCTGCTACTATATAGATATAATATTCTATTGTGATTATTGTTATTCCCCTTAAAGGCCTGCATCCAAATTTCCAGTTTCCCCTTGTTTCTTGAGCTTCCCCCCTGTTTCATCATTATCCCTTTCCACTTTGAATTATAGTTTTCTGCTTGTGCTAAGTATAGGAGCCTTAGCTGTGTAGCTCTGAAATATCCCTTCAAATTGGGTAATACCAATCTGTCCTGTTCTACTGGAAGAATCAGCTTATACCACTTGACTCTTGCCATCTTCCCCTCACAGATAAAGTGCTTCAGCTGTTTATTAATTGTTATCCACAACTTGTCCTCTGGTTGATAAGAATTTGCCTGACCTGTGTATAAAACTAATGGGACTAAAAACATTTTAACTACTTGTATCTTACTATCCAAATCCATGTAACAAAACTTTCATTCCTCAGTTTTTGTATTATCTTTTTAGTCTCTTCTGATAAATCTTTAGCTGCCACAGCAGAATCATGTTTAATCCATACTCCTAAATACTTCATTTTATCATGTCCCCATAAATATGGATATTGCTGAACCAATTCATATGTTGGTACATAATTTACCTCTACTGCCTTTGTTTTAACTTCATTAATTTTGTATCCCAAAAAAATCTGAAACGGTCTCAAAATGTTCCATAACACTGTAATGTCTCTTTCTGGTTTTGCCAGGTATAAAATAATATCATCTGCAAACAGAGACAGCATTTCTTGACTACCATAACAATTACATCCTTGAATTTCTGAGTCCCTTATTTATTTATTTTTTTGCCAGTGGTTCTAAATATAATGTGGATAACAAAGGGGAAGAGGATACTCCTGTCTGGTTCCTCTGCTCAAGCAGAAATTATCAGAGAGGACCCCACCCAATTAATTTTCACCTCCGATCCCTCATATATCCTCCTAATTAACCTTATAGTTTTTCAGGAAATGCAAACGCTTCCATTGCTCTGCTCAAAGTTCCAACTTACTCTGTCAAATGCTTTCTCTTCATCGAGACTCACCAACATCAATTGTATTTTCTTACATTCCGTTTCCCTCTGGATCATCAATGTTCTGTTAATGTTGTCAAATGTTTTTCTCCCCACCAAAAAAACACACTGATCCATATCTATTGATTTTGGCATTACTTTTGGCATTCTTTTAACCATTATAGACATGAACACTTTATAATCATGGTTTAGCATTGAAATGAGCCTGTATGAAGTTGGATCTGATCAATCTTTACCCTCTTTAGGTATTATAGCTACCACTGCTTAATTCCAGGATGTTGGTACTTTTCCTCCTCTTAAAATATTGTTAAACAAAACCTTCCAGATCTTTTATCGGTTTTTCCCTCCTAGCTTCCAAACTTCCACAGGAATACCATCTATTCCTGGGAACTTTCCTGTAGATTGGATATACATCACAATTTTTCTCTCATTTCCTCCTATTCTAACCATTAGAAATTGAGCCTCATCTACCTCTAACCGTGGCATAATTAAGTCTTCCATAAACATTTACATTTGTATCTTTTCTTGATTTCCATATTTCTCAGCTTTACACAGACTTTCATCATTTCTGAAATATTCTAATACCTCTACAGGATCTCTTGTTACCTTCCTTGTTATAGGGTCTCTAAGCTTGGTGACAACCCTTTCCACTTTCTGTTGCCTGAGATGTTGTACTAAACGTTTTTGTGCTCTAGTGTCATCAAAAACAGCTGCTCAACAGCAGTCTTACTAAACTCGTGTATATTATTGAGGTAATCCTTATTTTCTGCTTAGCATTCTGCAGTTGATTCCCTTCTTGTTTTGTGAGATTCCCTCTATTCTGCAATACTTTAACATTTGTCAGTCTCTGACAAATTAATTCTTGCTACTTCTTAACCATAGCACTCTTTCTTTTATTTCCATCCTATTTTTAACTTCACCTTAATTTTATCTCACTCCCTAGCAATGTTTTCAGAAGTAATTTCTATCCTCTCAAATAGCTCCTGAATAATCTCCACTACCCATTCCTTAAGTTCTTCTCTTTTCAACAGATTGGTGGGAAAAGCATCAGTGTCTCTTTTTTTTCATTACCTCATGTTTTTATTTTATTTATTTATTTATTATTGGCACATGATCTGAAATAGTTATTGGGTTTGTATCACGACCTTCAATTAAATGCACATGTTCCTGTGAAATGTTACTTATGACTAGCATAGCCCAGTTTTTATATCTTGGGGAATAATAAGTAAATTCACTCTGAACTCCTGTTACTGAATTCACATCTTCTATGCCAAATATTTTCATAAATGTCTTCAAAAATCTGCCCTCCTTTGTTACACATTCCCTTCTGGGCACCCCAGACACATCTTCACTGCTACAAATCAAATTCCAGTCCCCACCTATAAGTAATATTCCTTACTGAAAACTGATTATTTCTCCCAGAATTTTCTTAAGCTCCATTATAACAGTTTTTAGTGGAATATAAATACATGCCAGTATAATCCTCCTCCCTTGCCATTAGCCCCTTAGCACTACAAATCTGACATTATCTTTTTAATCATTTTCTATTACTATCGGAGCTCCTCTTGCAATTAATGTAAGTACTCCTCTTTTCCATTGTTCCAGATATTCCCAGGAATAACCATCCTAAAAACCTTTCTTCATGAAATTCACATGATCAGTTCTTTCCAAATGTGTCTCCTGTAACATAGCTATTTGCTCTCTACATTTTTAATATAGTTCACTATTCTTCTTTTTTGTATTTATCTGTGTGATCATTGACATTTAATGACATTGTATTTAAAAAGTTATTTTTCCTATATTTTATGTATAACACCTTTTTGTTAAATGTCTAGTTCCTACTTTTTTGTTACATGCATACACTGTTTGGCAGGTTGAACCTTTATATAGTTTTTTTCTTGTCATATCCATTTAAGCCTATGCCACATATTATAAAACTTTGTTTTCTGTTTGAGGGCTTTCAATAAAACAGAAACAGACCCCCCAATACCCACCAAAACCAATTAATTTAATACTAACACATAAAACTATGTACATCTTTAAATGTTGAAGTTTTACCCTCCTAATAGGAATAAATGTCCCAAACTGACAACCATACTTACAAACTTGAGTTAACCTAAAGGAAAGGTTATCCATGGTAGGATGCATGGTGCAGCCTGTGCTTCTACTAAGTGCTAACTGGTTTTGTCTTATCTTTATAGCTCTCCCAGCTGGGAATACCCCAAAATGCTTTCAGAGAACATTATGTCCTAGCCAGTTTCTATTTTTCCCCTGCCAATCACTCTCCACCAGACTGTAACCAATTTCTCTTTTATCAGATTGTCTCCTTGGAGACATGAGAACCAGACAGTCAATTTCTCTCTCTCAGACTGTTTTCATGGAGCCATGATGGCCAGATACAGAATTGCTACTAAGCATCTATTCATTTGCTAGACAAACGTTTCATAATATTCAATGTTCTTTTTCATTTACTTGATTTCTCTCAAAACTTGTTACTAAATCAATATAAGTTCCTTAATCCAGTTATTCCCCCCCATAGAAGAATGAGAAAAAGCACATTAATTTTCTTTTCTCATGCTCTTTTAACCAGGCTTTTTTTTATTTTACAGTGCAATACCTACATTTCTTAAAACTGAACAAGAAGAATGATTGAAGGGAGAAAAAAATGGAAAAAAGAACAGCATTTATTTACAATCCCCATTACACTTAAACATAATTGAGAAAACTTTACTTTATAACATGCAAAAAAGCATACACCACAAAAATAGTACTATTAATAATTTTTTTCTTTATTTACAGTTACATTTCTCCCCTCTCCTCTCTTCTCCAAAGCATATTTTTGGAACATTAATGACATGAAGTAGGGCATATACTTTAGAGTCCCCCACAAGTCCAACAAATTCTGAAAAAGTCCAATATTTCCAGATTTTTTTATTCTGGCATATTTCACAAATATAAATATTGCATTGTAATCTCAAATTAAGCTAATGATTTTATTACTATTCATCTCCATCTCCCAAATCCTGCCTCTGCTTCATTTTCAAAGTATTCTTGATTCTTCTAGCCAACTCATTCACCATTCTTTCTCTTGAACATTTTCCACAGAAACAGTGGAAAAGGGTTTCACAGGTACAGTCTCTCTGTAGTCTTTACTACCAGAAGAACAAGAATCAGAATCTCCTTCTGTTTCACAACTCACTTTTTGATGGACAAACATTTGTATTTCCTCCTTAGCAAGTACTTCATAAAAAAATGATTTTGTCCCTCCAAGGAAGAATACCATTGAAGACAGCTGAATAAAGCAGTTTGAATCTCACACTTGCGTCTTTAACATTTACTAAATAGTTGAATTAATTTACTCATCTTCTGCCTGTCTCCCACTTTTAATATTTAGTCACTCTGCTACAGTTCTGTCAGTATCAACTCCTTCTGCTGGTAGAATTGCATCTACTATTAAAGACCTAAGTTGCTTTCTCATAGCCAGGTTTGGAGCATACACATGAGGTGCCCTTTCAACTAACAACACCTGCTGTAGAATTTTGCTTATTTGTGGTTTCATAAAATTAATGCAGTATGTTCCTTCCAGCTTATCTTATACAGCTGAAAAATCTCAGGTTTTTCTTATGTGTTCTGTCCTCTAATGCTATTATTTTTTGAAACATCTATTCCTAAACATTCTCACATTCAGCCAGCCTTTTCTTCAGTTCAGCTTCTAATTTTTGGAGTTCTGTCACCTCATCTGAATATTGTAAAAGCTTATTCCATTTTTTCCAGTGTTTTGTTTTTTTGTGTTGATATACTCCATCAGTGTTTTGTTTATTTTAACCAGGTGTGTGTGCAGTTGTCTTATATCTTCCTGTAGGTTACTGTAAGTCATGTCTGGAGGTTGCATTGCTTTTTGCTGAACAGTCAGTGTTTCTTCCTGACTTTTACAGCTGAATTTTTTCAGGTGCTATATAGTTCTTTTTTCCCTGGCATCCAGAGAGTACACTTACTAGCCATTACTGAAATTTACTCATAAACACAAGTCTTAGGCCTTCTTTGTTGAGTTTCTGTTTTCACACTGGGAGAGCTAGAGTTAAGTTGTTACTCAATCTACAGCCATCTTGGAAGTAACAAATGGGTCGGTTTAGTGTAGGAAAGGAAAGCCATAGGGCAGATTCTGCAGACTTTAAAAAAACATTGTTGCATAAAGATGTTATGTGATATGCATGTAATACATGGAGCATGCTGAGAATGTTCTACAAATAAGAGAAAAATATATCTATAGTACATGAAGTACCACAATTATGCACCAAATTTAGGAAAAAGATAGCTTAATTAGCATCTGTGTGATGTAAGAAGAAGGCATAACATTTTGTTAAGCACCCTTCAATGCTAAGTTCCAGTCTAAGTGCTACAGCAATAACACCAGACAGTGACGACCTCCATGCAACAGCAGTGTGAAGCCAGTTTTAAAAGTAGTAAAATGCATTGCTGTTGCAAAAATAAAGTGTGTCAGAGTGAGGTGTGTAACAGCTTTTAAAGCTATTCATTCATCAGAAGGATGTTTATATTTTTTCCAGTAAACAGCACTGGATCTAAACAGTTAAAGCTCCATGTACAAAAAAGAATTATAATCAGGTATCTCCAATCATAAGCCACTTATTATATGCTTTCTACATGGATGATAAAATTCACCTCACAAGCTCTGTTTCACTTTTGAAGTGGAGTTCTTGATATCCATATCTTGAAAATACAATACAACAAGCTGGCTATGATTGGAGACGTAATTGTAATCCTCTGTGTCATAGCCTGGATCAGAAATCTGATCATAATAATTTATATCATACCCACAACAATGTATATTACATGACATTAAGGTTATTTTTATACAGGAATTGAGAGATATTCAGCACATTATCCTTACCTTCCCCCAAAAAAGATTAATTTATTCCTGAAAAAGGAATGCAGTCATTGCCTTTTTAAAATAAACTCTGATTACAAAACAATCAAAAAGATATACCACAGAAGGCATGGGAGACTGAAGGTAAAGAGTTAATAACTGTTTAAGTATCCTAAGCACAAACAGAAATTATGCCTGTGCACAATTCAGGGATACAACAATTAAGCAGTCAAAAAGAATAAACACAGTCTAATAGAGCAAAGGATTAACGCTATGAGCTGTTAACAAACTGCTCCTAATAATCTAGGGGTTGATTCCCTCAGTCTCCATTTGGCTTGTTCTATGGAGGCTGTCACTGGCTGGTGATAATGCACTATGAACTCTAGACTTGGAGCTTCTGAATTGTTCTGCCTTCTGTCCTGAAAGTACCTCCCTTGGTTCCCAAACCTTGTACCATTTAAATAAGATTTAGTATTCATGTCTCCTGTCAGCCTTTCTCTCTGTAATATTCCCTTGAGAAACAAAGAGTTGTGCACATCTTGTTATAATCCCTTTTGTACATCTTTATCAGTGTTTTGGCCTAAAATCTCATTTCACTCAAGCATTCCTTTCTCTTGAAATGCCATTTAATGCAACTGCATTTAAAATGTGAACTATAGGCCTGCTTTAATTTGCCTACATTTCTAGGCTTATGCTACGAGAATACTGTATTTATGTAGCAAATATTATCATAAACTATATTTATATAACACCTGACCTTAAATCCCATTTGAAACCACACCCCACACCAGATCTTAAGCAGCTATGATGGTTGGCTGTTGGGGGGGGGTCAGATGAGAGAATGGAAGATTTGGATTGCAAACTATACGGACTACTCACCATTCAATCTCCTTTACAATTCCAAGAAATGGAATCAAACAGTCAAATGGTATAGAGGATGAACTGAAACTAATATGAGGTACCATTGCATTTTCCTCATGTGAGATATGGAAAATGGCAACATGATTATTACCACTGCCACATACCTGAGAAACCCAAGAAACTCCCTTGCAAATGTTTGGCTTAGGCTGGAGAAACTCAGGAAGATCTATTAAATTATATTTACTTTGGCAGAAGAAAGGCTCTTCCCAAGGCTGAGTCCAGCAAACACACCAGGAAAATGATTCTATGAGGCAGGATGAAAGAAGACTTCTGCAAATTGGTTTGAAAACCCAGATTGAGTAGAAGTCCCTAGACAGTTTCTAAAGATACTTCACAGGGGAAAGAGTCTACAAAGCTAAGACAGTTATCTAGTTATGGAAAAGTGAATTCCCTGGAGTTTGCAATAAGTAATGACTGGATCTGGGGATTTTGTGAATATGCTTGGTACAGAGGCGTGCCCAAGAAATAAAACAGAAAACTGATAATATAAGTCACATACAGCAAATCTTCAGAAACTCCTGAAATGCATGACAGTAGGAATGTGATGATAGGTGTCCTTTAGATCCGGCTTTACCGTGAAAGTGAGATGAGGAATCAGAAGTGCAAGATACTGAAATGATAATAGTTTGAAGTTCAGAATCTTGGCAAAAAGGTGTAGAAAAGAAAAATCCAGCACTGACCTCCAGGATCCTTCTGGTTCAGGAAGTAGAACTCTCTAAATTTCCTTAATACAACAAATAGGTGAAATTAATCCTTTTCTGAGATGGTTAAGAATAAGATGACATAATCAGCAAACATGGCTAATGTGTACTCCTTGCTTTTTGTCTGCTACCCCTTTATCTCAGAGAATCATATTTTAGTTGCTAATAGTTTTAAGTATTGAACAAGCAATAATGGGGTTAGTGGACCTTTGCTTTGTTCCATATCCTATCTGAAATTTCTGAGCAATCTTTCTATTCAGTTTTATTTTATCATAGCACCCATATACATTTCTTGAAGTAAGTGTATTAAATCCCATGAAAATTCAAATGTCTTTAATGCTTCCCATAAATATGCCCAACTGACTCAATCAAATTCCTTTTTGGTGTTTAATCCTACCACAATAAGAGTTTTTAAAGCTACTTTGTCATCCTGATGTGTCATATTTACTAACATGTTTGTCTCCCTTTCACAAAGTCACCTGATCCCAGTTTATCATTCTGTGAAGCATGCTTGATATTCTATTTGCTATTATTGAAGCAAATACTTCATAATCATAGTTCAGGACAGCAACTGACCTGTACGACTCTGGATTGGTAAGGTGCTTCCCTTCTTTTGGTGGGACTGACATCATCACATCTTTCCAAGAAAGTGGAACTCTTTCCCCCTCTAAAATCATATTAAACAATATAAATTTTTAAAAAGGCCTAACCACTTATTCTCCATATTTCTATGGGTAGCCTGCCACTACCTGGTGATTTTCCTGTTGTTTGTGCCCACATTTGCTGCTGAATCTCTTGCCTGAAAATTGGCTGAGCAGGTATCATTCTTTCCTCCACTGTCAAGTTTTTTGAGATCAGTTCCTTTCATACATTCTTTTAACTTCCCATTCTTACCCATCCCCCTGTGACTGCTCCTTATAAAGTTCCTCATAATACTGCTCAAAGAATATTCTTATTTGCCTCAGACCCATTATAAAACATTCAGTTCATAGATCTTTTATTTTTAACAAGCTTCTTTCTACTTTCTGCTGTCTTAGTCTACCTGCCACAATCCTTTCCAGCTTAGGTTTGTATACAAAATAATTCTGATTAATTGCTATTTGCCTTCTTACAATTATATCCTCTAAACACTCTCTCCACTTCTTGTCTAGCTCCCCTAATTTCCTTTGCTCCTTATTATCTAAATGACTTTGTTTCTGCTGAAGTCATCACATCCTAGTCCACCACCCCCACTATTAATAATCTGCCTTAGTGAAAGTCAACTACTTCATCTAATATTAATGTCATTTCCTCCGTTTTCATACAATGTGAGAGATGTATGTTACCTAAAGTTACTCTTTTATTTCTAAAGAATAAACAAGAAAGTGTGCTTACCACAAAGACTCCCACTAAAGTTCCACTCCACAGTGTAGAAAAAACAAAAACTACACTGGAAACATAAGCCCTTTTGTTTTAATATTTAAAACTTCTTCAGATAAAACAAAGCATGACAGCCAACTGCTTACTGAACTGAATGCATTACAGAGATAAATGTGTTTGACTTTTTAACGTGTATGTAAATATATCATTTATATAAATATACATCCTTTTAAAATAGTTTCTATATTATTTAACACTTCTTTCAGTTTGTATTTTTTTACAGATTTCTTTGAATTTTGTTTGTTAAAAATGACTATACCACTTTAAATGTGGAATGGAGATGGCTATTATGTGATGCATGATGTCACATGAGAACCATATTTAAACAGCAACTTTGGTAGTTTGTTTTATCTGAAGAAGTTTTAAATATTGAAATGAAAGCACTTATTTTTCCAGTGTATTTTTTTGGGTTTTCCACACTGTAGAGTGGAACTTAAGTCAGAATCTCTGTGGTAAATGCACTTTCTTGTTCATTCTTTAGTTTTTTTTTTGTTCTTTGTTTACTCTTTTATTTATTTATTTTACATTTGTTGACCAGGATTGTCCGACTGAGCTGAAGAGCTCTTTTTCAGCAGAGGCCCGGGGAGAAAAGCTCCAACATATTATACAATTTTTCATTATAAATTAGCATTAAACAGCAATGTTACAGGATTATTACAAGGCATTAAGTAGCAATACAATGTTATACAATGTCAATAATCAGGAGTATAGCAAAACTATTTCAAGATGTATAAAAAGAAATATGTCATTAAGATGAATATAGTTTTGGGGGTAAGAGGGTTTTATCATAATGTAGTTGCAGGAAGGCAAGACAATTACAATAGAATGTTTATCTGAGGCAATTTGCTTAACAGATTTTAGAAGACAGTGGAAAGAGTAGTCAAGGAAGATTAGAGAGAGCTAGTGAGAAGAGTGAGTTAAGAGCAGAAAGTAGATTAAGGTATGAAAAGTAGGGGATGTTTAAGGAGGGAGAGTGCAGTAGCAGGACCAGTGATTTTTAAAGTGCTCTTTGGTGGCCGTCTTAAATTGTTTAGGATGTATAAGGGTCCTAATTTCAAGTGGGAGCCTATTCCAGGTAATAGTGGGATGATAGTTGCACATGTTGTGTCCAAATTTAGACATGGGTTTGTAGATTTTGTAATAGGTCTTGGTTAGAGCTTCGGAGAGGTCTGGAGGGAGAATAATGGGAGATGAGAGGGGGATAGTACTGGGCAGTAGGAAGGCTGGTATAGGATAGAATGGATGATCTGGAACTAAGAGAGAAGAAGCTGGTTTTATTTCCCCAATTACCTCTTAGTAATACATATCTACACCTTTACCAATCTTTATCAATTTTGATTTCTTCTGTTACCTTTTAACTGCTTTACTGTCTCATGCAAGCATTGGTGGTGTGTATGAGCTATTATTTCAATGGTTTTACTCTACCTGTTTGGATACTTTAGCATATTAAGGTTGTGAAAGTCTACAAATCGCCCAGCGTGAATTCAAGTAACACCTACAATCTCCAGTCTGCAGCATACCAAAATAAAGTTGTAAAAGTCTACAATTCATCCAACGTGAATTTTAAGTAACCCCTACATTAAGCTTAGTGCTCATCTCCAGTCTGCTGCACACTGAACTACAGTTGTGAAAATTTACAAATCACCCAAGGTGAATTCAAGAAACACCTACAATCTCCATTCTGCAGCATACCAAAATACAGTTGTAAAAGTCTACAAATCACCCAACATGAATTTTAAGTAACACCTACACTAAGCTCAGTGCTTTATGTCTCTGGTCTGCAGCACACTGAACTAAAGTAAATGTTTGAAAAAAGAAGTTATTTCTTACCATAATGTTCCATCTGTGTTGTTGATCTTCATTCATTCATTACTGATGTGGAATCTGTCCCGTCCTAGGAACCAAGCTGGCCTTTTACCAAGCTCGCACCAGCCCTAAACTCTCACGCTAAGGTTTTACCCACAATGCCCTCTTTTCTGTCACCTCAGACTGAGTTTGCCACATAAAAGTAAAGCAGAGGCTGTCTCTGGTCAGAGTAAACCTATTCAGATGACACAGGAGCCAATGCAATCCCATAGGAGCCATTGGAGGGGAAAGGAGGGTGGGAAGTAATGAATAAATGAAGATCAACAACACAGATGGAATGTTATGGTAAGACATAACTTCTTTATCTGATGTTGTTAATCTTCATTCATTCCTTACCGATGGGACAGAGTCCCCAGCTACTTTTGTTCCTGGGAGGCCCTTATGGAAGGATGCTCCTAAACACCATTGAACCGAAAGATGCTCTTCCTCTGGAGGCCAAGTCCAATTTGTAATGAGTGATGAAAGCATGAGGATTAGCCCAAGTTGTGGCCACACAAATGTCATTCAAAGAGGCTCTATAATGAAAAACTGCAGAAGTGGCCACTGACCTGGTAGAGTGGGCTCTGACTCTGTGTGGTACTGAAAGGTTATTTTTGTCATAAATGAGCGTGATGCAATTCCTCAGTCATTTTGCTAATGTTACTTTGGAAACAGGAAACCTCATTCTGTGTCTTGAAAAGGCCACAAATAATTGATCTGATTTCTGGATAGACTTTGTTCTGTCAAGATAGAAACGTATTTGTCTATGCACATATAACGAGTGAAGACAATACTTTCCTTTATTAGAGTGGTTAGGAAAAAATACTGGAAGGTCAATTGTCTGGTTAATGGAAAGATCTGAGATAACTTTTGGCAAGAAAGACGGCTTTGTTCGGAGTGACATTCTGTCCTTATGAAAAATAAGATAGGGATGCTTGATGCATAATGCTTGAAGTACTGATATGCATCTGGCTGATGTGATGGCTATCAAGAAAAGGGATTTCCATGAAAGAAATTTTAGATCACAATTAGATGCTGGTTCAATGGGAGGTCCAGTTAGATTTTGTAATACTAATGAGAGATCTCAGGGTCCTACTGGTTCTCTGAAAGGAGGTTTAATATGGATGATGCCCTTTAAGAATGTTTTGTAAAGTCTGTGAGACATAAGGGAAGAGTTTTGAAATCCATTATGATAATTAGAAATGGTAGCCAAGTGAACTTGAGTAGTTGAGGCTGCTGCGCCTAAATCAAGTAGGTCTGCTAAGTATTCAAGGACAGTGGTAATAGGCAAAAGGATCGAGGTTTTTCCTATGTATCCATATTGAGAATCTCTTCCACTTGCTGAGATAAGTCCCTCTGGTGGATGATTTATGAGAAGCAATAAGTATATTACGTACTGGGGAAGATAGGTCACTCTGCCTGACAATCACTGGAAGTGGAGGAACCAAGCTGTCAGCTTGAGATTGGAGATGTTTGGATGAAGCAATCCTTGTGGGTGTGAGATCAACTTCGGGGATGGCTCTAGGATCTATGGTTGATCCAGAAGGTGAAGCCAAAGGAAGGGGAACCAAACTTGTCAAGGCCAATGGGGGGCAATGAGGATCACTTTGATTTTCAACTGGAGGGATTTCTTCAGGAACAGGGGAATGAGAGGGAGAGGAGGAAAGGCATATAGAAGACCCGACGGCAAATCATGGACCACAGCGTCCCTCAGTGACTCCCCTGATGGGGGGATAAAGGCAAAGTAATTGCTGCATTTATGATTGATTGGAGACACGAATAGGTCACAGCAAGGCTGGCCCCAGTGCTTGAAATATTTTGCCGCTATTAGAGGATTGTGGGACCACTGGTGAGGCTGAAGAATGCATATGCTCAACTTGTCCACAATCACTTTGGAGCTCCCAGGAATGTGGGTTGCTATCAGAAAGTGGTTGGAAGCTATTGCCCATTGCCAAATTCTCATAGATTCTTGACACAGAGGGTAGGATTTGGTTCCTCCTTGTTTGTTGATGTATCAGACCACTGACATGTTGTCTGATTGAATTGCAATGGTCCCTGATGGAAGGATAGAGTAAAATGCTTGCAACTCTAGAAGCACCACCTTCAGTTCTAGGGCACTGAAATGCAATTGGGCCTCTGTTTCTGACCAGGTATCTTGGACTGTATTTCCCTGATACAGCCCCCCCACCCCCATCAGGGAGGCATCCGTGGATACCGTGGCATTGGGTTGATGGGGGCAGAAGGGGCAAGACCACTGTCATCCATCTGGTTTCATCCACCACATTAACTCCTGCTTGCATCTTTGAGTTACTCAGATTAGGAAGGACAGGGCGTGGTGTAAGAGGTACCACTGGGTTAGTAGTAACTACTGCAGAAGTACAGATCGAGCAGGGGATAGGTTGTGACAGAGTATCATCCGAGCCTGGGATCTTATCCTTTGAAGCCTGTAATCTGCTAGGGATGCCTGGCAATTTTTCGTGTCCAGAACTACCCAATGAATTCTAGGGATTGAGATGGGGTTAAGTTGTACTTCTTCCAGATTATGCATATACCTAGATGTTGAGCTATTTTCAGAGTAGAGTCTCTTCCAGTAGATGTTTGGTGGGGGCAGTGAGGAGCCTATCGTCTACATACAGAAACACCCGGAATCCTTGTAGTCTGAAGTGAGCTGTTACTACTGCCATACACTTGTTGAACACTCTGAGGGCTGTAGACAGTCCAAAGGGCAGAACTCGGAACTGAAAATGATTGACCCCTGCACGGAAGTGGAGGTATCTTCTTGAGCGTTTGTCCATTATTATATGGTAATACGCATCTTGAAGATTTACTGAGCACATCCAATCATCTTTCTCCAGCAAGGGGAGGATAGACTGAACTGTGACCATCCAGAATTTCTCTTGTTTGATAAACTTGTTTAACAAGCTGAGATCTAGAATCAATCTCCAGTCCCCGGTCTTTTTTGGCACTAAAAAGAATCTTGAGCAGAATCTGGATCCTATTTGGTCTGGTGGGACTTCTTGGATGACTCTTTTTTGGAGCAGCTTTTAAATTTCTAGTGCTGCTGCTTCCCTTTGGCTGGGTGGAATGTTGGGAAATCGGGTAGGGGGTGGGGTAGAGATTGAATGGAATGCGGTATCCTCTGGTGATTATCCACTGTACCCAAGAATCTGCTGTTATTTTATGCCAGGCAGAAAGGTACAAGGAGAAATGTCCCCTGACTGCTTCCAGAGGAAAGCAATCGGGCCGCTCTTCAGGAGCGTTGATAAGGTTGGCTAGAGAAAGAGTCTCTGGAACCCTGGTTATGCGGACCTCTCCTGCCCCGAAAGAAGCATCTTCCATTAGAGTTACCCTTCTGCCTCTAGGGGAAAACTTGGCACGTGCGTCAAGGAAAGAACCCTGTGATTTTTTGTGTCACATCTTTCCACTCCTCTGGTTTCTAGAATAGGAACATTGAGGACCTGAAAAAATGTACACCTATGACAGAAAGGGTCTTATCGTCCTGCTCGCACCTTGTCAATATGTCTTTAACTTTAGGGCCGAAAAGTGAAGAGGTTTCAATTGGTGCATTCAAGGAGGAGGACTTAAAGGGGTCTGCAAAGTTGCATAGGCGCATCTAGGCATGACTTTTCATGATGACGTCTGAACCCTCTGCTCTGGCAGCTCCTTCTGTTGCATGAGATATCTGATGCATGGAGGAGTTGGAAATGGATTTGAGGGTAGTTAGCTGTGAGGCCACTTTATCCCGAACCTCATCAGACACAGCTCCTGTTAAGGTTTCAAAGAGTTCGTTAATCAAATCCCTCTGGAGCCTGGTGAATTGTGCCATATAATTCAAAGACCTAACTGCAGAGGCCGATGAAGCAAAGACTCACTTCCCTAGCCTGTCCACCGCCCGGGACTCCTTGTTGCATAGGTGGACAGTCTGGCTCTTCTAGGCCAGTTCTTTCTTGGTAGCATCTGCCACCACCATGCCGTCTACTGGAAGACCCTTTGACTAATGTGGATGCTGTTCCAGGGGTGATAAAATTTTGTCTGACCACCGAGGAATCGATTTAATGGTGTCAGGACATTTCCATGCATGCTGCACGATAAGCTGGACAAGCTTGTCTGCAGTTGGGGTCACCCAGTAGGTAGGGAGCTGGGCACGGAAAGCCTGCAGGAACATGGACTCCTCTGAAGAAGGGTTGGAGGGCTGCCAGCCACCCCTCTGTTTCAAACTCTCAACTTTCCCATCATCGAAATCCGTATCTTCGGTCAAAGACTCTTCAGGGGAGTCTATGTGCTTCCTCTTGCACAATTTCTTATGCTGAACTTCCTCAGTGGGACCTTCTGGGGAAGACTCCAAAGAAGTGTGGATCTGGTGTCCAACAACTGTGGCTTGTGTCAGTTGCGGTGCAGAGAGGGAGCAGGGTAACGATTCTGACACCAAAGACTTACCTACTGAGGTAAGGGCCCTCTCCATGGCCTGGAAGGCTGGCCTGCCCGAAGAGGGATGGGAGCCCAGAACTGAGCATGACAACCTCGGAACCAGGGTCACACCCTGCTCTGATGAACCAGCCACCAAACCAAGAGTCTCAAGAGGGCTGTGTACTGAAAGAACACCAGGAACCGCAGATAGCGTTGTGGAAAAAAATGGGTGCCGAGCTAGGAATTCTGGTGCAGATGGAACAGCCATGATCCTGAGAGGGTCCCAGTGCCAAATGCACCGGGAGCCACACGGACTGCTCCGATACCATGGTGAGGTCCACCAGTGGAACTGAAGCAAGGGACGCCAATGTTGGTTCAGGAGGCTTCAAGGCTTGCACAGAAGTTGAAGGAGGGGAGTAGCCTGGAGTCTGTGGAGAAATCTGACTACCTCCAACAGGGAGAGTAATCTTAGCTGGAGTGGGGATCCATCTGACTGTCAGCAGCTGATCGACAAGGCATACTGCATCCAGTTCTGAACTGCTCCTAGTTGACTGCATGGATAATCCTGATGGGGATTCAGGCCTTTCTAAGAATGGGCTGTACTGGTGCCCCAGAAAAGGGTCTATCGACGGTGAATATCTTGTCTTGGCTGCCTGCATGGATGTCTCCAATTTTGAGTCAGATGAAACAGACAACGGTTCCAAGGAAGGATATGGTGCCAAAAGTGACAGTGCTGAAAAGGCCTACACCGAGATGCTGTCAATGCGGAGGTCTGTTTGGAGGCCTGTAAGGTTGGCTCTGAAATAGACGCTTTCACCATCAAGGTAGATACTGGGGACATAGCTAATGAAGACGGTGCCGAGGCCAGAGCCGAGGTCGATGCAACTGTCAAGGTCGGTTCAGACAATTTTTGTATTTTAGTCTTAGGTTCCTTAAGGTCACCAGAGGGAGACGATGAAACCGAATGAGCATGTGGTTGCTTTTTATGATGTTTGCTAGGAGGAGATGAACTCTCCATCCCAGAGATAACCTCCGAAAAGGGGGGGGGGGTTATAAGGAGGCTTTTTAAAATCAATTTGTTCTTACACTCAATTAAAGTTCTGGATGAGTAGTTTTTACAAATACCACAGGGCAATTAATAGAAAGATGAGGGACGCCCAAGCAGTAAAAGCAAAGATCCCGTGTGTCTGAGTAGGGTAGTTTACAACCACACTCATTACACTGTTTGAAGGCAGTGGTGCCTTTCTTTTCCAACATGACTAGAAAAACACAATGCTCACACTTAAGGACAAGAGAAGAAAAATATACTACTACACCAAAAATAGAAATAGTTTTTTTTTTTAAAGGAAAGGATAAAGGCTAGAGGAATTACCAACAATGGTAAAACAAGGGCTACCTTAAATGCCTAAAGGAAGATTACCAAAGATGGTAGAAAGATTACCACAAGGGTAAGGAAAGTGGGAAAGGAAAGATCTTAAAATTAGGGAAGGCAGTGGGAATTGCGATAAGACAAATAGAAAAGAGCAAGATAAAAAAGGAAGACATTTCAATATCTAAGTAACAAACAAGTTATAACACTTAGCTTGCAAGAGCTGGCTTGGCATGACTTTACGGTAACGAGGCAAACGAGATCTGAGGTGACAGAGAAGAAGGCATTGGGGTAAAACCTTAGCTCAAGAGTTTAGGGCTGGCACGAGCTTGGTAAAAGGCCGGCTTGGTTCTGAGGATGGAACCGATTTCCCCATTGGTAAGGAATGAATGAAGATTAACAACATCAGATATCATTTTATCACTCTCCTGCAACCTATACCTTCTTTGCAAGGCTCTCTGCACACCACTGGGCAATATCTTTACTATTACCCTTCTTGTTCGTCTCTATTTCTCTGCAAATAATTGTTCCACCATTAAAGGTCCTTCATTTTTATTATCCCCTCTCACTGCTCTGTGTTACTCTGTGATATCTAGTAACCCTACCCTATACTACAGCTTGGTACCTTATTTTTCCTTTCCTTTTACCCTTTCCTTTGCATTCTTGTCATTAAATACTCTATAATTGTCTAAATACTGACTACTGTACTCTACTTATGTTTCCAGTGATAGGATTCTGCTGATAGCTGCAATCTGGTTTCACTTTCTGTATGTATTCCTGTACCTAACCTTTTTGGATGCATTCCCATCCTGTACTTTCATTTCTTTACTCCAATACTGCCTTGTTACTGTCAAACAGTCTCAGCCAATGTTCAGCGCCATCTTTTTTCACTTTTAACTGCTTTACCATCTCCTGCAAGCCTTGGTAGTGTGTATGAGCCAGTTTTTTGGATACTTTAGCATATTAAGATTCTTTTTATCTTTAATGTACATAATTGTACTTTTTCTTTTCTGAAATCTGCTTTACTAATAATACTGCATTGCAGGCATTTGTATTTAGCTGCACTGCAGTGATTTCTAACTCTAAATGTAATGTTTATTTTTGTTTGCTGCTATCTAAGATTATTTTTGTGATATTTGTGAGTTTGCTAACTCTTTTTTTGTGTCTGTACAGCAGCCTGCCTAACAGATAAACCTCAGATAGTATAAACTATGTTATCATTTTGCAGGTTTGGCTTATTAAATGTTTAACAACCAAGACTTAGCTACATGAATCACAATACTATAGCGAGATAAACCATCCATACTAGTCTGTATTGACTGTAAAGTTAACTGTCTAATGGTTGAATTATGATGCATTTCTCTGCCTATAGATTGTGTCTCGTCACAAATTTGTTAGCTTATACAGCATTAGCACTGGTGAATGATTGAATTCTGCTGTATTGCTCTGCCTATAGATGGAGATATATTATATCTCTGTTAACTGACACAGTATCTGATTAATCTTGCTATAATATTATCTGTACTGCTTAGGTGAAGGTTATATTTACTGATATCTCTTAATAGTAATACTGAAACTGCTTCTTTAACTGTACTGTTTCTAATGTTTGCTGAATATGTGTTTTTAAATGTAGGCTGTAGTAAATGTACGTACTGTCAATATATTTGCACCAGTAATATCTGTTTAACAGTCTCACTCTATTCATCCACATTTCTAACTATTCTATCTGCCTCTGAACAACCCTTAACCAAAAGCTAGACCTGGTTTACTACTAATATATACTGACAGTAAGCATTCTCCCATACTCTGAATGCTCCAGCTTGTCTCCCTTTCTGTATTTTCTTCCTTATCTATGTTGTTCAAATGGTTCCTTGTCTCATTCACCTATTTCACCTCTCCTTTCTCCCCCTCTACTCCTAGGTTGTGAAACTCGACAAATCACTCAATGTGAATTCAAGTATCACCTACAATCTTCAGTCTGTAGCATATCAAAAAAAGTTCTAAAAGTCTATAAATCACTCAATGTGAATTTTATGTAACACCTACAGTAAGCTCAGTGATTTACATCTCCTTTCTGCAACACACCTAACTAAATTAAATGTTTGAAAATAATTTTATCACTCTCTTGCATCCTATAAGTTCTTTGTAAGGCTCTCTGCACATCACTGGGCACTATCTTTACTATCACCTTTCTTGTTCATCTCTATTTCTCTGCAAATAATTGGTCCCCCCCTTAAATTTCTTTCCTTTTTACCCCCTCTCACTGTTTTGTGTTAACTCTGTGATATCTAGTAAACCCTACCCTATACTACAACTCAATACTTTGTTTTTCCCTTCCTTTTACCCTTTCCTTTGTATTCTTGTCATTAAACATTCTATAATAGTCTAAATATTGACTACTGTGCTCTACTTACATTTCCAGTGATAGGATTCTGCTGACAACTGCAATTTGGTTCTTCCCGCTCCGTTCACTCCCCTCCCTGCCCCCATATCCCACACGCCTCCAGGGCCTCTACTCATATCCCCAGCAAATCACTCCCTCTAATTTCCATTATCCAGGTATATATACATCAATCCTGTCCACACCTATATCACATTCATAGCTTACATACTTTTATCTAACCAAGCTGATCTGCCTTCCCCATCACTTTGAATCTCATTTACCCCTACTGTAATTCTTTACATCTTATTATGCTTCAGTTCTGCTATACAAACACCACCTCAAACTATCTTACATTAACTCCATGGGTACCACCTTCTCTTCTACTACTCCTATTTTTTCATTCCAGCTTATTAATACACACATCAAACTAACATTGCACCATTAAACAATAATCCAGTAGCACAATGACAAGTGCCGAACCACCGTTGATTAAAATCCAAAGTTTTATTGTTGTAAAATGATAAGCGCTTTCGGCTGTACAATACTAGCCTTCATCAAACATTGCACCATAATTTTACTATTGACCAATCATGTCTCCCCCCATGTATCAAAAAATTCAAGACAAAACACCTAACCAAACTGTTAAAGCCCACCCTGAAGATAACACATTTCCAGCCGCACCTTAAGCTGCTCACATATCACCAGATAACCTACATCTCTAATTACACCTTAGATTTCATTCGAATATATATAGAAATACCACTTCTACTATTTGTAAACCCACCTCACACTAGGAATGCTCCTCAACCTCCCTAATATCTTTACTCTTAATTCTCAACCTCACTATAACTATATCACATACCCCCATTCACCAATACACATCAGTAACCATTTCCTTGATAAACAACACAGCTTCTCACATATCTCTGCCCAGCTTTTTTCCTATGCTCTACCATATTATTCAATCCGCAAACTGGCCTCCACACTTCCTATGAAACCACACTTGACACCAATACCATCACCTATATATATAAAAAAATGTTCCATGGTACTCATATATCCCCAGCAAATCACTCCCTCTAATTTCCATTGTCCAGGTATATATAACTCAACCTTGTCCACACTACATTCATAGCTTACATACTGTGAATTAAGAATAAAGAGCTATAATGAAAAAATAGGAGCAGTAGGAGAGAAGGTGGTACCCCTGGAGTTAATATAAGTGGAGACATACATCCTAACCCAGGCCCACCCTTTAACCCCAAAAGTAACCCCAAAGATTTAAACATACTAACACTGAACCTTAGAAGTATACATAATAAAATAGCCCGACTGCATGCCTGGATTGATCAAAATAAACCTGACATATTAGTCCTTACTGAAACATGGCAACACCCCAGTGTAAAAGATTTGGAAATAATATCTCCAAACTTTGCAATAACCAGAAGAGATAGATCTAAAAAGAAAGGGGGTGTTGCCCTTCTATATTCCTCTGCACTCAATATTACACCCTACACCAGTAATGTACCCACCTTTTCTAATGCGGAGGTACCATTCTCTTTTTTGAAAATCAACACAACAAAAAGAATTTGCATAATAGTACTATATATCTCATCAGGTCACAATATACCAGTCTTGGAAGATTTATTATCTTGGACATCACAAACAATAAATCACAAAACAATAATCTTAGGAGATATTAATATAGATTGGCAGACAATTGCTTCCAACTCCCCCATAAATAGTATTAATCTGTATGTTTTTTCACCGCTTATCAATAATCTAACAATACAACAAAGATCTTACCTACCAATCCACCCTAGACTGGATCCTAGTATCCCACTCCACCAATTATCCCTCTTCAGGTACACTGTATATTTCCCTGAGCAATCATTTACCAGCTTATGCCATTAGAACGAACTACCAACAACTAAGAGTACATACTGTAAAATCAGTTAGGAATTCAATTAATTTTTGTCAGCATAAATTCAACAATCTCCTACCTGAAATAGACTGGACAACCCTTAAACTACTACCCCTTAATGATGCCATACTACATATTAATAACACCTTCCTTCGCATACTTAATACCTTAGCCCCCATTCATATGAAAAGAATCAAAAAGAACTCAGCCCCATGGCTCTCTAAGGAATGAAAACACCTGATGAAGCAAAGGGACCTAACCTGGAAACTAAACAAAATCATGTCAGCTTCAAAACACTATGGAACAAAGTGACAAAATTAATCAACAAATATAAAAAAATCATACTACTCCCAGCCTCAACTCCAGCATAACCCCCCCCCCAAAAAAAGTTTGGGGCTCTATATCTACTTTACTTTCCCATTACCTGATACCCCTTCATCACAAATAGCTGAAAACTTTAACAAGGACATCATAAAATCAATAGCAGACCTCCTAACACCACTAACACTGGACCCCCCCCCACCCTTCAACCTATTTAGGCACCAATCCTGTACCATCTACTCCACCAATCCTGTACCATCTACTCCTTCTAATCCTATGATTAATCACCCTACTCAACAAAATGTCATACAAACCCCATTCTAATTTCAGCCCATACCCACAAACACCATACAGAAACTGCTACAAAAACTAAAACCCTGTTCTACCTTGGCTGATAATCTTCCACCACACTACCTCAAACTGACTTCCAACTCAATCGCCTACCCAGTCAGTATCATTATAAATAGGTCTTTATCTGAATCAGAAGTACCAGCCATATGGAAACAATCTCACATCACCCCCATCCACAAAGGAGGCAACTCTGTTGAACTAACCAATTTCTGTCCTATAGCCATCTTGTCACCCATACCCAAAATTCTCGAGAGAGGTATCTATTAGCAGATAATGCAATACCTATTGCAAAACGATCTTTGAAACCAAAACCAACATGGTTTCGACCCAGCCACAGTACAGCTACAGCCCTGTTATCCTTTACAGAAACCGTGAACAAGACCAGAGATTGCAGGATGCTATACAGCCTCAGTACTCCTTGACCTCTCTAAAGCATTTGACAGTCTCTCACTCCCTACTACTGAACACACTAACTTAGGCTTCTCACATAATACAGTAAAATGCTTTCAGAGCTACCTCAAGGATCATAAACAAGCAGTGAAATGGCCAAATGAACTCTCACCCATTCTACACAAACCTACTGGAGTTCCTCAAGGCTCCATACTCTGACCCCTACTCTTCAACATTTTCATTAACAACCTTCACATTGCCTCTCACCCTGGAACACTCATTCAATATGCTGATGATTCCACCATAATCTGCACAACTTAATCACTACCAGAACTGTTTTCAAAAACTCAACAGTCCTTTACTGCAGTCAAATCCTGTCTAAAAAAGAGCCCAACTCTTTCTTAATCCAAAGAAGACTAAACAAGTAATCTTCCACCCTAAAACCAAGTCCCCTGTCACCGATCATTTCAACATCTTTGCATCTGACAACACTGATGCCCCTTTGTAGAATCAGCATATTCAGTGCCTTGCCCATGTCCCACTTAAATATCACAGCACACATTATTTTGCTCTTTTCTATGAATATGTAGCAATATGTATTTAATATAACAGGCACCCTTTACACCTTGAAGATTTATACTGTTTTCTTTTCACTTTTTTACCCCTTCGACTAACAGCATTGTTATTTTACTTACAGTTGCATTTTTCTTATCTATTCTTAACTGTGATATCATCCCACTCCTTTCCTTTTTCATTTTAACCATTAGGGGACACTTCCAAATGCTATTTTAATTTAGGGATTTACATGCAGGTCACTTATGAGAAAATATTGGATGTATCTTGACATTTTATTCACACTTACATTTGCAAACACTGATGCTTGGATCAACCTGGGCTCTTCTCCAATTCTTTAACTTTATTCAACAAGTGTGAAACAGATATTCAATTGACAGATACTTATCATGATTCGTCACTTAAGCCCTACCCTTTCCCTTTGAAATAGTTTTAAAGCATCGTCTGCTGACAATGCCACTCAAAACCTACTTATAATAATATTGTTTAAATTCCACAAGGGTTAATTAGTTATTTTTTAATAGTTGTCATCACTTCTGTTTGTTAATTTACTTAATGTATTATGCTATCTCTGGCCACACTCCCTTCTGCCTGCATAAGGATCGGGCTGTAACCTACTTTAGCTTTCCCATTCATACTCAGTTATGACATGCAACTAAATGTAAATATTCCTACTCTGTCTCCTTCTTGTTCTACTGCAGTAAGGTCTCCCCCTTGTATATACTGCCTTCTTGTATAATGCGATATGTTGCAACATCAATATTTTCAGTACACAAGACTTAAGCATGCCAATAAGTTGTTGAAAAAGAACTGGTTACTAACACTCTTTGGTTAGTGCTCATTAAGTTTTAGCACTGCTACATGTCCCTCCTTTGGACCCATTCTTTACTAACTTCAGAGTCATATTTCCTTGCAGTCCCAAGAATTATTAAAATCATTCTTAAAAGCAAATAGTCACAACCTCCTTTCTTCAGTGCATCACTGGAGATGGAATTGAAGCTGATTATCATTTCTTAACAAGCTGAACAATAATAGTTCTGTCCTTCTGCTGATTCACCCTCCATCTCCATATGCTCATGATTATTATGTTTCTGCAAGCTATTCCTTACTTTTCTAGGTAACAGTTCTGCTCCTTTTTGTCTCACTTCCATTTTCTTCTGAAAGATGAGAAAGGTTCTATGGGCGATCTTTCCCTCAGTCTTTCTCCTCCTTCTATTTTACTGCTTTCTCCTTGTTCTCTGGATTCCACTGATTTTTCATGATCCTGAATTTGCTCAAGTTCCTCCTTGACCATTTCAGGGACAATGAAAGATTTCACACCATGTAGCAGAAATATTCTCATTATAGCAGGGTATACTAACTTAAAGCACACTTTCAACTGTCTGTAATATTTTGAAATAAAACGTGAATCTGTTTTTTTTTTTTTTTTGCCTGGTGCCAGTGAGGAATCATGGTCCACAAGCAATCTTTGTTGACCTACTGTAAGCACGTTGCCTTTTTTCTAGAGAATGCTTAATAGCTGCTCTCTTAATTGAAAACTGTGTACCTTAATGACTACTGGCCATGGGGATTATTGACTGACTCTCATTGACACATACATCCAATGTGCCCGATCTTGGAAAATCTCTTATTTTCCTAGGCCATTTCACTTCTTTAACAGTTCAATTATAAACTGTCTTTTTCTTCTATCCCCTCTTGTATATTTGTGATTCTGAGATTTTTCCTTCCTCTCTGTATCTTCTAGTTCTAATATTTTTTCTTTTATTTCCTCTTTTGCAGCTTCCAGCTCAGAACACCTTTCTTGCAGTTCCTTCTCTCCCATCTTTAGAGATGACAGCTTGTCGGAATGACAACTTAAAGCAGTTTCTACTTTCTTACCTCTTTTGACAGCTTTCTTCATATAGTCTAAGCTGCCATCAGACCCTGTATGGGGCATCTTGTATAACCTGTCAGATCTCTTAGGTTCATAGGTAGGTACTAGGCTATCGGCCCAAGGGCCTACATAAGCCTAGCCAGCAAGGTTCCGTAGCTTATGCCACCCAAGAAAGTTATTTTCCTGTGCTATTGTCCAGCAGAGACACAGAAGTGATCCCCAGGGTGTATTTCCTATTTCCCATCTGCTCATCAAGATTTTTCTTGAAGAGTGCTAACGAAGAACTTTGCTTGACATAGATGGGTAGCTTGTTCCAGAGTATAGGAAGTCTATGGGACAGGAATCTATCCCTCCAGCGTGTCCTGTTTATTGTGGTGACAAGGTTTAGGTCCCTAGAGCATGTAGCTCAGAGGGATTGGGATTTCTTTAGGTGTAGCATGTCCAACAGCTCTGGATTTGACATAGCTTTATATGTCAGGCAGAGATCACCTTGGAGTAGGCGATATGCTACAGAGTAAAGCTGGAGTTTTTTGAGGTGGTCAGTGTAGGGCATTTGTTTGAGGCCAGTAATCCTCTTTGTGAGGTACTTCTGTGGCCTTTCCAGCTGCTGCAGATGTCTTGTGAGGTACATTCCAAAAGGAGCGTTGTACTCTATAATGGGTCTTATGAGTGATGAGTAGAGGGGAACAATGACCTCTTTTTTTCTGGATGAAAACCCTTTTATGATGAGGTGTGCCACGTAGAAGGACTTCCTGACTACTGTGGCAATGTGATTATCAAAGGAGAGACTACTATCCACCTGGGTCCCAAGGTCTCTTATCATGCATTCGGTGTTAAATAGATTGCTGCCTATGTGGTACTTCATGGTTCAGAGTTTTTACCAAAGGGGATGACACTGCACTTTTTGGCATTGAGCTTGAGGCCATGGCTCTGACACCAGGCATCTGTCTCAGTGAGGCCCTTCTGTAGGATGTCCACATCATTTGGGGACTTGACTATGGCTCCTAGTTTGCAGTCATCTGTGAACTTTGTTAACTAGAGGCCTTCTGTGTTAGCTTGTACTTCAGAGAAGTAGGTAACAAACAGGAGAGGTCCCAGGACGGAACCCTGTGGTACTCCACTTGTCACTGCTTTGAGGTCAGATTTGGAGTCTGCAACTTTTACAGTGTGGGTTCTGTCAGTGAGCCAGTTGGCAACCCATCTTGTGAAATAGGGATTTATACCTAGTTTAGTGAGTTTAGCTATAATTCCAGAATGGAGGATGGTGTTGAAAGCTTTGGCGAGGTCAAGATAGGTTGTGTGAACCACCTTACCCTCATCCACGGCTTTGGCAACTGCCTCAAAGAAGTCGATCAGGTTCAGGAGGCATGATCTGCCTTTCACAAACCCGAACTGGGTTGAATCCAGAGTTTGGAGGTTACCAATGTCTTTGTTTATGAGTTCCATGATGATACGTTCCATGGCCTTGCAGACCAGGCTCATCAGGCTAATAGGTCGATAGTTCCCGGAATCAGTGGTAGCTCCCCTTTTGTGGAGTGGGATAACTGTTGCAGAGCAGATGACCGACAGTCAGGAGGGCTTGATGCAGTGAGAAACAAGATTCTCTAAATCAGGCAATACACAAGAGATAGGTCAGGTTTAGGTATCTGCAGCTGAAACAAACCATAATAAATTTTCTGTGCCACATGAATTTCATTCTGATTCCACTGAAACACCTCTTTCATGTTATACAAAATGTCAGTGAAAGAAATTTCTTCATCAGGGAAATATGAAGCTATAGTGTCTTCAGAATAAGAATGCTCAGACTGAGAAGAAGCTTCTGAAGTACACCCCTCCCCTGCAATGACTGCTCTTCTAACTGAAAAATTGCCAGAATGAGAAAGAACTCTTCCTTTTCTTATCAGTAGACTGTGAAGGTAAGGAGAAATCAGTAATTACTTCCTTGGCATATCCCAGTAAATATGTCCAGTCTGTGGAAATCGAAACAGGAGACAGGAAGTTTTTTTCACTAAACACATTCCCCCTGAACAGAGCCTGACCCTTAGGCACACTAGAGCTAGCGTACACAATCCCATCTAGTCAAAGTGAAGACCCTTCATCTGCCCCTTCCCAGGACAATAAGAACAATTTTGTAATCCACAAACAAAAAACTGCAAACCAAGGTAGTTCAAAAGCATGGAAACAGTACACCTGGATCCACAATTCATGATAAAAAGCTGCTTTAATACTGAAATGCTGACAAAATCAAGTAAAAGATAAGTGTTTCCATCTTCTTAATGAAAACGCTTTCAGAAAAATGGTTTCATTAAAAACAAAATAAATCTGGTTCTAAATCCTCCTCCTTCAAAAAAAGAGACTGACTCCAGATCATTATTTATTGGGATAAGTGCTTTTGTCCTTGTAACCTTCTTCAGTTCCAGTTCTTACATCTGGACTGGATTTATTTTGTTTTTATAAATAAAATTATTCAGATGAAGGGATTGCTCTAAATTCTCAGGCTTTCAACAGTCCTGTATTGGAACACAAATAAACATTTTCTGGTAAAAAAAAAGGGTCTATAACAGAAGACTGAAATTTCAAAACTTCGAATCTGATATGGTCGACACCATATGATCGAAGTCTTGAAACTTCTAATCTTTTAACGGAGATCTCTGTACAGCGTGGAAAGGGAAGATTTCCCTTTTCTGCATTGTAGTGTGATCTTGGAGTTAGTATATTTAAGTAGCAGGGAGTGTGAGGGACATAGCCCCCCACGTGGGGGGTCCAGGGGGGCTTGCCCCCCTGCTTAGAGCATTTTAATGGTTTGTTTTTGTAGGTTGTTGCATTTTATTACATTTTCGATGTTTCAAAACTTTGATTATATGGTGTCGACCATATCAGATTCTAAGTTTTGAAACTTCAATCATGTAATATAGACCCCAAAAAAACACGTTTTACTGTTAAAATGAAATAAAAATAAGAAGACTTTCCTCAACAGGACTTATTGTTCAGCTCTTGAAGGATTGTTAGCTGACTGATAGAACCATGGGGGCCACCAAAGAAGAGCTTACTTTAGTCGTAAATAAAAGCTCCGAAGCTTTTTGGTGCTCCATCTGTCTTTAATGCTTTTTACATGGAGCACCTCATGTGCTCTTGACAGCTGGAATGTCTGGAGGGTGCCCAAAGCCCCAAATTGGTTAGACTACTGCAATAGTAATACTTGTATTTGAGAATCATTCATGCTGACACTGCTTTCCTCTGCTTAAGGTCCCAGAAGAAATGGCTGATTTGCAAAACTTTTTGCTCTCTACAGAGCCCAGAAAGGTTCCCAAGAAAATTGTTGTCCTTCCTGGCATGAGATATAACTCAAGTATAATTACAGAAATCCCAGGTTAGAGAGGCAGCTGACAGTGTACTCCATGTCTCTCTGCATCTTCTCTCTGGAAATGAAGGAACTATACAGATAATAGTAGATATGGATCTCCTGGGTCCTGGGATAGCGACATTCTACTGATAAACATTTAGTGAACATGCTGGATGCCACAGACAGACATGTGAATCCAGCTCTAAACCTCACAAGTTATTTTTGTTCAGGGTAGAAATGTATGTACATATATAGATCCTTTAGATCTAGGGTAAATAAGAGCGTGTATGAGTAAATAAAAGGCAGTACCAATGACTGGAAATTAGCATCTGAATATGGAAATCTTGTTATAGATCTGTTCAGCCTGAAGAAATCAAGGATAGATCTTCAAAGACAATCTATCTATGGAACCAGAAAAAAAAAAAACATGGAATAAATCACTTTCCTATTTCCTACAGGGAAACTGTCTTTATGGCTCTTATCTAAAGGATTTGAACCAAAACTGGTTGAGCAAATTATTCCTGATGGGTAAAGGCATTCCCAGAAAGGGAAAGAAGGCACTGAGTTCTATATTGTTGCCCAATGTTAAGACTTCCCTCATCCATTTGTCCACAGCTACTGGCAAGTACATGTATTTGAGATGGGAAAGCCTCCCACCTAGTATGTGGCCTGGACAGGAAGGGGGCAAAGGCTATAGAGAGGGAGGGAGGAAGTGCAGTCAGTACTGTCTATTTTAATCTTGGTAGGGGGAACTGTCTCTGTTCTCCTTGCTCTGTTGGTCCTTTTCACCTCATCTGGTTTACTTTGTTTCACAATTCCTTTGTTGTCTGAATTATTCCATTTTAGTTTGTTTCCTCTAGAAGAACCAACCATCCTTCCATTTATAACCTCTTTTTCCCATTTTTGTACTTGGGGTCAGGGTGTTACTTCAATAGTGGCAATCATCTAGAGTTGAGGTTTACACCACCAGGTGGCTATCCCTCCCACATTAGTTCATCCACACCACATCTATGGCCAATTTAGAGTGTCCAGTCCACCTACTGCATGTCTTTGGAATGTGGGAGGAAACCAGAGCACCCAGAGAAAATCCACACAAACACAGGGAGGACATGCAGACTCCACACAGAAGGCATCCCGGCCAAGAATTGAACTGGGGAACCCCTTGCTGTGAGGCAACAACACTCTAGAAGAACCACTGTTTATTAAAATAGGTCTTACTATACAGACTCTGTGATCATACTCTTCTCATTTAGTTTCCTGAAAAATTCCAGAGAAGGGAAAACAAGTAGTACATTCTTGTCTGTGGGGTTATAAAACAACAGACCCCCTGATATCTTCTGGTAAGGCTTGAATTCTTAGTCATGTATTTCTCCTAATTACTGCACCTATAATTGCATCCTTACTACATACAATGATGACTTCTTGCCCACATTTAAATCCAGAACATTTCTGTTTGTATCATTAGGGAAAAAATACTGAGCCCTGGAGAAGCACAGAGCCCATGGCAGCAACCATGGATATTACTGGTGGATCCAACACAAGGTTCTTGTACAGCTATTCAAAAGATTTTTCAACACTGAAGAATTTGTCAAACTGCTTAATGGATATGTTGCGAATCCTGTTCCAGTGAAGCTGATTCAAAGATGTCTCTGAAACACCTAGAATACTGGAGGTATTGCTGTGGTCTTGGTTTCTTGAACACCAAGAGATCCAAGTATCTTTTGTTGACGGTGCACACTTCCTTGGCCACCCAATATAAACTACTCCCTCATTAAATTAAGCATTTCAGCAAATGAGACATATTCTGCAGGACACACAAGTAGATAATCTCCTTCCTCATCACTGTTACTGCAAATAATAGCAGAGAATACTTGGGACAAATGTACAAAATCTTCTTCTTCAAAGTCCAAGACTAAGGGTAAAGTCTTATTTTTGCAGTGGAGGACCTCTCCATCAGGTTAAAGTCTGGTCAGCCTGCAGTCAAATCCTACAGCAAGGGGCCACATACTCCTTGGCAAACATGCAGTAATAAAAGTTGGAATTTGACAAGGCCAATGCCAGCAGGCTGGATGCCTGACAATCGGGTGTTGTTCTTCATGCAGGAAGTTTATCTTGCAAAAGACAAGAAAAGTTGGAAACTACAGAGAGGCTGAGCCTTCTGCAGCCTCTTCTATTAGGATGTTAGAAATATTTCGGGGGAAGACACCATTAGAGGATCATATCTGAGACTGCACAGGTCAGATGTCCTTTTTTGTGCACTTGGTAATTGGTATCTGGCCTGAAGAACTTGATCAAGTCTCCTGAAGTCAGACTAACAACAGCAGTTACAGTCCTAGTATCTACCTACCAAGGCATAAAGACAGGGGGGGATCTGGGAGCTTTAGGCCATGGCAACTGTAGCAGACAAACCAGCACCTCTTTAGGACCACTGTCCTCAGATTTCTGCAAGTAGTATGGGTGTTTTAAGGTCTCACTCTTTCCATTTCCTTGCTCTTTAGCAATAATACTCTTAGGCCTTGTATTTTTTATGGCTTATTTTCTTTTTGATGGGATGCCTTTTTCTAACTAACCTTGAAGACAGTCTTCCATTCAGTCTTCTAAAAAAGTGGCAAACTGTGAGCCAAGACTATGATGCTAGTCTGGCAGTTAGTACAGAGGACTAGAAGCTTTCAGCCATTAAAGAGATGCCTCCTGTGCCCAGGGTAGAGAGTTTGATTCCCTCCATCTTCACTGGTCTACTGTGTGAGTCTGACCAAGCCACTTAACCAAAAAGTACTCCTGAGTTGCCCCTGAAAAAGATGAATTTGTTCATTGGGCTTACATGGTTTACCAGCGGATTCAACATAGTTTTTTTTTTTTTTGTGCTCAAGGAATGCCTTCAGTGTTTTTGCTTTCAAGGAATACCTTGACTATTTTCCTCTTAAAGGTCATGCAGTACTTATAAGCGGAGATGTCACTGCTTTTCCCTAAGCAATAAAATGTACTGCAGTTGGAAATGTTTGGTAGAATTCATCTTCTGTAAGCACACTTGTTAGTTATTTTTTCTGAAGCCATCAAGGACCTTGAAAGAAGACAATCCAAATTCAAAAATCACATGTACTAAGCTAAACTGTCAAATCTTAACAATGTTGTAAAGAATAAAGAATATTCCCAATAGGGTGCTTCAAAGTTACCTCACAGCTAGAATGCAGGAATTCAAAATAGGGAAAGTTATCTACACAAAGAAACCAGTCATTAGTGGAATCCTCCAGGATCCTGTACTGGGACCGCTCCTGTTTGGCATCTACTTTTCTGAAGTAAAGCCCAATATCAAAGGGCTCTTGCTGACTACGTTTGCAGATGACTGTAAGCTTGGAGGAGTCACTGAATCCTCAAATGACTTAGCCATCCTGCAGCAAGGTTTATCCCAAATACATATTTTGTGCTAAAATCATGGGCTGAATCTAAGTGCCAAAAAATGTATTACTGTATCCCTTGGGAAGTCATTTATCTTGGGGAACCACACTGACAATACACCCCTTAGAGTTGACCCAGCTGTTTGGAATTCTGGAATATATGTGGACATTCACCTAACTTTTGACCAATATTTATCCATTGTCACAAACAATTCTTCTATACAAACAAAGGGATTGTGTCTAGATCATTATTTCTCTATACTCGGCCCTCATTAGCCCAGTCATTGAGTATAATGCCCACTCTAGCATGTATCTGTCCAGGCACTTGCAACAATTGGAACACTCATAGAGATACTTTACTATAAGGATACAAGGCTTAAACAATATGACCTACATAAACTGGCTCAAAGCCCTGTCACTATACTCAGTATCCTGCAGACTGTTAAGAGGTGACCAATGTCTGGAATACAAGGCATCCTCTGATCCAATACTGATGAATTTACTGCACATCAACAAGCCAAATGGCATCAGAAATATTTGGCCTAGGGATCTAAACTTCTTCTGTTGCAGCAACAAAACAGTTTGGAAGGGCAGGTATATCTCTCTGAATATATCGTGGCTCTCTTATCCCTGCCCATAATCAAGCACAACTTGGATCTATGGATGAGAAACAGAAAATTTATCCCAGAAATGTCCCCTGTACTACTGATGGACACTGGCAACTCCTAAATACTTTATCCCATGCCTGGGTCCCTTCAAATTATCTATGGTATGATCCCAGTTATTCTTACAAGGGATAGTATATATTTATTGACAATTTGATGGGTAAGGCCAATTTAACACCAAATGGGATGGGTTAATTTAATCACCAGAAAGGAAAATGACTAGGTCTAAAATGGCCCTCAAAGGCAATTAGCCTAGTACTTACTTATGAACCTGGAAAGGGCAAACAGACACACCAACTACCAATAACTTCTTGCAGAAAAAAATGAAGATGGTGTGAGCTGTTTTCCCTTTTCTGCCATAACCAAAACTCTAACTCAGACCAGAAGGTGGATGTTTGTTGGTAGCCAATTCCCGTGGATAATGATTTGCACTTTAACAGTAACTCCTACAATGAATATCAAAGCAGTTATTATGTCTTACCCTGACCTGTGATTTTAAAAATTGCTTCGGATGAGTCTTCTATATTTTCTCCTTTGTTTGAAAGACTGTCATGTTTTATTACTGGAACTACTGTGTAAAATAGAAATGATAGCTATGCACTTACCCTAATGATAGATCTTTTTGGTTCAGCACATGGGTTGTCAGATCTGACTGGATTTGATCTCAGCACTTTATACCAAAGTATTGGCTAAAAGAGCTCTGACTCCTCCCCTACCCATAATTCCCTACTACTAACTGATTTACCTCAGATCGAGTTTGCTAATTACTCTAATTAGAGAGACCAAAATTATGGAATGGAAAAAAGATCTAAAACCATTCCATGCTTAGGGAAGGTGATGTGGAACACACAGACCGGTTCTTTGTAGGTCTGTTTGAGCCCCAGAAGATGGAAAATGGCAATTTGGAGGGGAAGGAGGCAGTGATGTTGAATAGGATAAAAATGAGACAACATGGATCTATCGTTATGGTAAATTCATAACTTTCAGATTTGATGTTATGTATTCTTATCCAATTTGTTTGGTACAGATCTCCAAGTTGCCTACAAAAAGTCTGGGTGGTCTCAAGGAAGGACATTCCTGAGAATGGCAGAGCCAAAGGATGCACAAGCTCTAGGCTGCACATCCAATTGATAAGGAGATACAGAGGTGTGAGCTGTTGACCAAGTTGCTGTTGCACAGATGTTACTGATAGGAAATAATTTTGCAAATGCTGTTGAGGTGGCTGTAGGTCTGGTGGAGTCAGCCGTAGGCTTTGAATGCAAAGGCAAACCTCAAATTTTAAAAGCAAAGAAAATGCAATTCCCTAGCCACTTAGAAAGTGTAACTTTTGATACACGTTGTTGTAGTTTTATTTTGGAAAAGGAGATAAACAGCTGGTCTGATTTCTTGATGCCTTTTGTATGATGTATAGAAAAATTTGGAAAAAATACAGGTAAGTCAATGTGTTGACTTAAATCTATCTCAGATGCCACCTTTGGGAGAAAGGAAGGATTCGTTCTTAGTGAAACTCTATCCTTGTGAAATATGAGAAATGATGGCTTGCATGAGAGTGCTTGCAGCTATGAAACTCATCTAGAAGAAGTAATGGCAGAGAAATGGTCTTCCAAAAAAGGAACTTTAAGTTGGCTAAGGCCATGGGTTCAAACGTTTCTTGAGCCAGTGATTGAAGCAGCAATGTGATATCCCATGGAAGGACTGGATCTCAAACAGCAGGTCTCAAAAAGAGAAAGTTCCTTTGAGGAAGCCTTTAGGTATCCTATGTAAAGCAATAGATGAATCATTATGTCCTATGTGAAAATTTGAAATGGCATCCATCTGAACCTTTATAGTACAGTAACTGCAGACCTTGAAAAAGTTCTGAAAGAAATTCCAATATTGATGGAAGAGGGGCTGAGAAAGGGTCTAAACCCATTGAGGATGCTCAAACAGAAAATCTTTTCCATTTGTTCTTGTAAGTATTTTTTGTCAAGTTCTTCTCAGAAGAAAATATTATATGGACTACTGGAGATGAAAGCCCGGCATCTCTGGTTATTGTTAAAATTGGAGAAACCATGCAGTTAATTTTAGAATCTGAAGATTTGGGTGAGGTATCCCGGATGGGTGACTCAGTAGATCCAGGATGAGATCCAGCACAAATGGTGGGTGCAATAAGCAAGGCCTAAGAAGGGGAACTATACCTGCTGTTGCCAGAATGAAGCAATAAGGATCACCTTGGTCTTGCATCTTGTGGCTTTCTGAATGAACTCTGTTAAGAGAGGTATTGGAAGGAAAGTACAGTACACATCTGGAGGGCAAACTGTAGACTAGAGCATCTCTTATTGACTGTCACTGTGGAGGGATAGGGCAAAGTAACTGCTGCATTTGTTGTTTAGGTAGGAGGGAAAGAGGTCACAACAAGGTTGGCTCCAGCGGTTGAAGCTCTCTGTTGCCACTGAATGTTTGAGACACCACTCATGAGGTAATGGAATACACTTGCTCAACCTGTCTGCTAGTATATTCAACATCCTAGGAATTTGCGTTGCTACCAGAAAGTGATGGGAAGACATCACCTATTGGCTTCTTGGCAAAGAGGAGGTGGATGTGTTCCACCTTGTTTGTTGAAATACCATACCGATGATATATTGTCTGTCTGGGTGGAAATCACACCCTTGGGTAGGAAGTCCTGAAAAACCAGCATCACTAGCAGAACTGCTCTCATCTCCAGGACACTGATGTGAAGTTTGGCCTCTGCTGATGATCAAACTCCCTGAACTGTGTTCCCTTCAAAATGCCCCACCCCACCCTGGTAGGGAAACATCTATGGTTACTGTGGCTTGGGAGACAGCTGGACAGAAAGGTCTGCCCTCTACTACTGATGGAGAAGTTACCCACCAAGTTATATGGTTCCTGCATACTTAAGTAAGATGGATGCTGGTGTGTAGTGTGTGAATGCTCTATGAACACTGGACCAACAGTGTCCACTCCAGTACTCTCATGTAGTACCATTCTAATTGGACTAATGCAATGACAGAAGCCATCAGACTTAACAGAATCAATCTTGTCTGGGGGTGGGGATGCTTAATCACTTGAAAGGCTATAAGTTTTGAACAGATCCTTGTAATGGGGAGTTTGGCAATTTGTTGAACTGTGTCTTTGTGCATCCTATAAATTCTGTTTGTTGTGTGGGTGGCAGTTTGCTCTTCAAGTGATTGACTGCTATTCCCAAATGGTCTGTAAGACTGAGAAAAAAGTCTGGTGTTGCAGTAGTAGATCCTCGGAGGTAGCAGGGTAGCAGTTAGGAGTATATTGTCCAAGTATGGGAAGACTCAGATCCCCTGCAGTCGTAGATCAGCTGCTACCACTGCCACAATCTTAGTGAACAACCAGGAAGCTGTGGTGAGACCGAAAGCCAGTACTCTGAACTGAAAGTGATTGGCTCCCAGTTGGAAACAGAGGAGTCTTCTGGATTGCCTTTGAAACTTGATGTGGTAGTAGATGTCCTGAAGATCTACTGAGCACATCCAATCATCCTTCCTCAATAGAGTCAGAATTGACTGAACCGTGATCATCCAGAACTTTATCTGCTTGACATAATGATTGAGGTAGCTGAGATCAAAAATTGACCTGAGATCCTGTTTTTTTGGAACTAAAAAGTACCTGGAATGGGGGGACTGGTTGGATGACTTTTGTTTAGCAACTTTAACACTTTTTGTTGCTGCAGATTCTAAATGATCTGGTGGCATATCGTGAATCTTCAATCTTTCTTTTGGGAGAGAAAAAAAGGGTATGGTATAGCCTCTGGTGATTATCCGTAGCATCCATGAATGATTTGCGAGGAAAGAGGGTGTAAGGTTAAGCATCCCCTCAATACCTCCAGAGTTTAGCAGTTAGGCAACTGCTTTGAGATGCTAGCAAGGTTTCTTAGTAAAGGAGTCATGGAAACCCTGATTTTGCAGTCCATTTCTGCCTCTTGAGTGATGTCCGTTCAAATTTCCTCCACCTCTCCCTCAAGAATATATATCTCCAAGAATGTTGTGGTGAAAACCCTGGGGTTTTCTGAACCCCATTTTCTTACATCCAGTTTGATTCCTGGAAAAGATCTTTGATGGAATAGAAAAATTAATTCCTATTGCAGATAGGGTTTTACTGTCTTGTTCACTCCTGCTAAGTGTTTCTTTCAACTTAGGTTCAAACAGAGTGGAACCATTGAAGGGGACATTTATAACGGATGTCTTGATGCTTTCCACAAAATCGCATAGCCACATCCAGGCATGGTGCCGCATGGTAATGCCTGTACCAGCTGCTCCTGACTTGCCATCTGCCACATTCAACAGCAGTCACATGGCAACATTTGAAGTAGACTGCAGGGTTGACATTTTGACAACCATCAGTTTTTGGACGTCTGATGGTAAGTTACTCAAAAGAGACTTGGATACTTAACCAATAAACAACACAGAGAGATGTACTGAGAGTGAACACTCGTTACCAAAAAACACAGAAAGTTCACTCTGGAAGTCCAAATAAGGGTTTGAGACCAAAAGTAATAAAAGTTGGTAATCCAAATAGGTCAGTTGTGAAACAACACAAAGTATAACCACTGGAAAGGTTAAAACTGAAATTTAATAGCAGTTAATTTTAGAATCCATGGATTTAGTATTTTTCAGAATTCAAAAATCTTGATTTTTGAATTCTAAGGTACTCAACGCGTTTTTGTAATATTAAGCGTTATTAAATTTCAGTTTTAACCTTTCCAGTGGTTATACTTTGTGTTGTTTCACAACTGACCTATTTGGATTACCAACTTTTATTACTTTTGGTCTCAATCCCTTATTTGGACTTCCAGAGTGAACTTTCTGTAGACTTGGATACTTCCTTGATCAAGTGAATTTGGAAATGAGTCAAATGTGCAAGGCAGTTCACCATTTGAAGTGCCAAGGTCAATGAAGCACAGATCTGTTTACCAAGTCTGTCCAATACTCTGGACTTTCTGTTAGGAGGATGGACAGAAGAACTTTATTCAGACAGTTCTTTCTTCATGGTTACTGCTACTACTATGGCATCTACTGGACAGCCTTTGGACCAATGTTTTCTGTCTTTCAGGACTACTAGAATTCTGTCTGGTTTCTTAGGATTGGGCACTGCCACATCAGGTTCCTTCCAAGCCTTCTGCACAATAAGGACTACCAATGCATGAGGAGGTGGGCCCACCCAGGACACAGATGGACCAGACCCAAGGGCTTCAAGGAACATCGACTCATCATAACAAGTGGACCACCCCCCTTCATCAATTCTAATATGTCCCAAAGGGTAATGCCTTGGGAGACTTAGGAATCCACCTTCATCTAAGTCCATGTCTTGTGACAGACTCAGACAAGGAGTCTATGTGCTTCTGTTTGCAAGTCCTCTTTTGCTAACTGTGTCTCAGAGGCTCTGATGGAGACATATCAGAGTCAGATGGGGAGCTTGAACAGAGAGACATTGGAGTCAGACAGACAGCTTGAACATCGAGTTAGCTCAAAGCCATTTGGGTCTGTCTGTCTGTCCCTGATAATCTGAATGAGAACAAAGATGCACAGGATCCCATGGAAGTCAGGCTGGATCTAAACTCGGTGCATGCATCTGTCTTCTTGGACCACCCAAGGCCCTTCAACAGCTTTGAAAGCCAGTCCTGGTATTGGAGCTGTATCTGCCGATTTGGGAAGCTTTCCAACTCAAATAGAGGATGGTTCTGATGAGGACCTTTAAGCCGAGCTGTCAAATGCCAAAGCACTGAGTAGAGTAGAAGGAATGGCTCTGAAAACTTCATTCAGCTCCACCATCAATGTCCTGACCCCGAAGCTTTGGCTCCAGGATGCATCATGACCTGAAAGTATCCGAGTCGAGACAGAGAGGGAAGAAGTCAAAGCCAAAGTCTCCAGAGCTATCAGATCCATCAAAGGTGCATCAGAAGGATTTGGACCCATAAGCAACAGCTGAGGAAGGGCATTGACACCGGAATGAAGTGGGATGGAGGTAGATGAGCCTGTTCCTGGTCCTGCTCTAGGTGACAGTGCTAGGAGGACCACCAGCTGAATCTGTACCCTCAGGAAGTTTCTCATCATCTGGCCAATATCCATCTCGGTAAGACTTCTGGTGGAATGCCCAGACCTTGACAACAAAGCTAGAGACACAGGTCTTGAAGGTACCTTGTGCTGAAGTATTGCAGAATGTAATCTGGGAATTACCAACCCTGTTGAAAAAGTAACTTTAGGTGAGGGGGGTTCATATCTGAGTTACAGATGGATCAGACTGCCTCAAAGACGTAGGTGCTGGACCAGAGAGAATGATTGGATCCACAGACCTTTTCCTAGGCTTCTCTCATTCACTCTTCCTGCCTCTTTTTATCTGTTCTTTTCTCTGCTGATTTCTCTCGAAGTTTCTCCTTAGATTTGTCTTTCTCTTTTCCAAAGTGAGGGATGCAGAAGACTGTCTAGCTTCAGACAACACTGTGGTAGACCCTGTCTGAAGGGAAAATAAGCCTTTACATATTAATTTTTCTTTTCTGCCTTGGAGTGTTCTGGATCCAAATGCAGTACAAATGTTAGAAGTGGCTTGACTAATAAGTGATGGCATGGCATCTAGGTCCAAAGAGGTCATTATCCCACTGTACTCTGCCCTTATCAGGTCAATCACAGAGTACAATGCTCCCTTCAGTATGTACCTGGCCAGTCATATGCAGCAACTACAGTGACCTCAGAGGTTCCTTACAAAAAGAACACAGGGTGTAACAAACCTGCCTTATGCAGAGCATCCTAAAGCCCTTTCCCTTTACTCAGTCTCCTTTAGATTGCTGAGGATTGATCTATGCCTGGCTTACAAGGCATCCGTAAACCCCACATGTATGAATCTCCTCCATATTCGTAAGTCAGACAACATCAGAAATACAAGGTCTAGGGACCTGAATTTTGTCTGTGACTTAGAACATGCTGGATAGGCAGACATCTATCCCAGAGACTGCCCCTCTATGGAAAAGGCTTCCCATCCACATGAAGGTTCATCTTTTACCCAATTTTAAGCACAACCTAGACCAATGGATGGGGAATAAGAGTCAGAGCTCCCATATCCAGTACTGTGGTGTAAGGTGCTGAGGTTGGATCCGATCGGATCCAACAACCCAGACACTGAATCGGATGAAAATAGACACTGGATCTAGAGGTATTCACAATCTGTCTGACTTCAGGCAGAGCCTTTGTTATCTTGTCCTAATCATTAAATATATTCACAGTAAGATTTCCAGTACAAGCACTAACAAGCTAGAGGTGACACGATTTAGATTTCACATAATCAGGGAAAGGCTGTAAGTGAAATCAGGCATGTCTTCTAATGGGTTTCCCAGTAGCCAGAGTACAAAAGGAGGCATCAGACAGGACATGGAGAGTTTTAATAATATAAGAAAAAACAAATTAGCAGACACAGAAAATAATTATAGCAAACTGCCTTTAATTTGAATATTACACAGGGAAGTAAACATGCTCTTTGTTCATGTTACCACATGCAGATAAAATACATTTAATGATTCAGTTTGTTAACCAGGAAGTCAACATGCTCTTTGTTCATGTTACCACATGCAGATAAAATACATTTAATGATTCAGTTTGTTAACCAGTATAATCCAAAAGAACAGAGCCCACTTCTCAGCAGAGGGACTAGAAGAAAAGCTCCATCACATATAAACTACTTATCAAAGTACATTAGTAATAATTTAATATATCAGCATCACAGTGGAGGAAACGAAATCTACAGCAGATAAACAGACATGCTACTGTGCATCTAATACACAGTAGTCAAAATAGGCCGAAGCAGACAGATCTCACAGTGCTTTACAAGGAAGGTCACTCCATTAAGCTGCTCTGTTGAGTAGAATAAATACAACTAAATTTTTTGATACAATTTTGGCACCAGTTGTGTAGTAACTTGTTATTTCATCATAATGACATCACATCTTGAAAAAAGTGGAGAGGAAAGGTTTTATGAGGAATGGATTGGAGGGATGTCACATCAATGTCAAGCTTCAAACCACTTAGAGTAAAGGTGAATAAGTAAGTTATAGGAAACAGCTATAGAAGGTACCCTGGTAGCGGTGTCTGAACTGTACAATCACTATGTTAAACAGCTCTAGCTGTCAGGGGATGATTTTGAAAGTTCCTGAAAGAACAATATGATGCCATTTCAACAAAGAGTGGTGACTGTGGTATGTAGTGAATAGTAATGACTACACTGGACATGGGCAGTCATTACTAAATGCAATTTTGGGTATTAACTAACATTTCTATGGCATTACATTGGGATAAAACAGCTAGGCTTAAAATGACCTCCAGGTTGACAGTCTAGTAATCTCCTATGATCCTATGTTTAAAACAAGTTCATGGAGCTAAGCAGTCAAACAGTATATAACAGACAGACATCAGTTACACTGGAAGCTAAGGTAAGATAGAGGAATTTATGACCAAGTAGGATGTTGGAGGGTGAAGAAGGATTTTATGGGAATTTGTGAAAATTGTGATGGTACAACGGACTGGAGCTGATCAAGGGGAAGGTGAATCAACTTTAACATGCACACTGAAAGATGTGCAATAGGAAAAGAGCTGATTCTTGGCCACATGAATGGAAATTGTTTTATCAAATAATAGTGATGAAGGTAGCCAAGTGTGTTCCACTGTTTGGAAAAGCACCACAGTGGCTATGCATCTTTAAATGTTTTGTTTTCTTTTCACAATATTTTATAATATGACTGTAGCTTTACAATATGTAAATCAGGGGCCCTTGCAGTAAGGAGCCCTTCTGGTGGCTCCATGATGATTAATGGCTTCTGTGAGGCTATATGAACTTTAGTTTCACTGTGTCTGTACCTGCTGATTGCTGACTTTAAACCTGATGTGGAATTATAACTATGCCTTTCATGAGAAAGGATTTTTTGAGCAACAGTGACTTTGGGGATTTCTCATGGGGCTGAGATATTACGACAGACATGACATCCATGGTATTATTACATGTGTATTATTTACCTAATGGCAGCGTGCTATGATTTTTCATTAACATTATTTGGAAAGCTTGTTGAAAATAAGGTTGAATGACAAAGCTTCCTAAACATTACCTCTGAGTTTAATGCTGAATGTTATATGAGAGGCTGTATTAAAGCTAATTGGACATTCTCCCGGATTGATGAAGCCCTTTATAGCGTGCAGGATTAGTTTAAGAGCTATTTTCGGCAATATGGCAGATGTGCGATCCAGGAACGAGCTCCCAGGACATGCACATGAGCTCTTAGGCTAATCCTGCACGGACCGAGCTCCTGTATACAAATTACCCTCATTTCAAGGTAAAATACATGCAAATGAGGGTAATATGTGATCCAGGAAGCTGGCAGCCGTCCGTGCAGGACAAGTGCAGTGTGCAGAAATGTACTTGGTTAGTAACCAAGTACAGTTCATCAATCTACAAAACAGAGTTATGACAGCTCCAAATAAAGGCTGTATATCATTGAGGAAGCATGCCAATGTCCAAGTAGAAGGCCGCTGGCATTGCAAAATGTAAAAGAAAAAAAAATAATGTTTAATTTTATCTTCGCCGATCTCACCGGTTAAGCATAGGGCAGCGACGCGCAAACGGGATTGGGGGGAAATTAATAAAATAAACCTAAAATAAGCATTCTAATAAAAATCAGTATTCTGCCATGCAAGTCAATGGCAGTCAGAAGACAACCTGGCCAGTGCATAATGGTTGCTAAGGGGGGAGGCTCAGTGTGGGACATGTAACTATTGCATTAGTAGGCAATCCTATGCAAATGAGGGAAAGGTTAGTGAATCCCAGATTTTCCCAGGCTGTGAGGCAGGTCCCAAGAGTGTAAGAGTATAAATAGCTGGGTGCAAGACTAGGATATAGGTGACATCATGGGGGTGTGTGTCAGGCATACTTTAAGTGGATTGGAGACCAGTGGCTCGGCATTGCTCCTAGCGTAGCACAACTAAGCTAGGGGTGTGTCTAAACCTGCCTAGCACTCTTTACAAAGTGTAAGCGGGTGTGCGCACCGAGCACCAAGTTGTACAGGAAGAAAAAGGAAGTTAAACCAGGAAAAAGCAGCTCCATGCACATTTGAGCACTCCATTTGCACTGCGCACACACAGGCCTAAACAGGGAGGCAATGGGAAGGGAAAACAGCAGTAGGAAGGTAATTAAGGAGACCTAGTTGAGCTGTCAGGTGAAATGTATCAGAATCAGCTAATCACACAGGAAGCAGAACAGCCCAGCCCAGAACACCACTATAAACCAAGCAAACACCTACCCCCCTGGTGTTTACATACTCTACATCATCAGTGTATACAAGCAGGGAAATTTTAAAACTAAACCTACAAAATGAGAAGGGCTGCAGCAGGCAACATAGAACAACATGTGCAAGAGGCTGAGGGTGGTGAGGATGTCAATGCTGCCGAACAACCCACAGTGAGGAGACAGAGAACAGTTTACAGACCCAGAGTAACCTACCAGGGGCTACATGAGCTGGAGATAGTGGAGCACTATAGGGTGGACAGAGACCTCCTACAGAAATTGTTGAGCTGTGCAGGCCACACCTGACACACCACACTGGCCGAGGGGAATCCATCCCAGTGGATACCAAGGTATGTGTAGGCCGTGGTATACTAGCCACAGGTACCTCCCAAACTACAACTGGGGATAACATGGGCATCTCACAGGCATCAGCATCCAGATTATTCTACCAATTCCTGGATGCCATGTCAGCACATGCCAGTGAGCACATATATTTCCTCAACACACGTAAGGTGTTGACCCACAATATGCGTCTCTTCCACCAAATAGCTAACTACCCTGGGGTAGTGGGTGCTATAAACTGCACGCACTTACGCATCAAAGCACCACCCGGTGAGCAGGGTAGGGCCTACATCATCTGCAGGGGCATCACCTCCATCAACTGCCAGGTCATATGTGATACCCATGGCATTATACTGAATGTGAATGGAGGCTGCCCTGGAAGCTATGACGATTCACACATATGGCAACTGATGCAGTTGTACCACAGATTTGCCGATGTGGACATCCCCTACGGTCACCTAGTGGGGGATGCTGCGTACCCACTGTAGCCATGGCGGATGACACCCATCAGAAAAGCACAAACACCTGAACAACAACGCCATAATGATGCACACGCACAAGCCAGACATATAATAGAGCATGTGTTTGGGATGCTCAGGTCACGGTTCCGGTGTCTGGGCACATCCGGTGGAGCCCTGTGGTATTCACCAGCTACATGCACCCAAATAGTAGTAGTATGTGCTATGCTACACAATATGATCCTGTGGAAACAGCTGCAGCAGGAACAGCATGGGGCAGGGCCACACAGTCCCCCACCAATGCCAAGGCCTGTACAGGTACAAAGTGACTCAGAGGAGGAACAACCTGAGCCTGCTCCAGTAGGCAGAAGGGGGCATGCCCAGTATGCCCTGGCCTTGGCAAAGAGGCAACACATAGCGTATGCACTGACACAGTAGGGACATATGGGAAAGACACTTCTCTCTGACCCGCACAGACGGTAAAAGGGACGCCAAACATGACACTACATGTGGCTATACATGGTTATGCACAGGTAGTGTCATGCCAAACATGACACTACCTGTGCCTAACCATGTATAGGGAGTGTAATATGTGCATCCGACATAGGCATCCCTCCAGTACCATCCTCAAGTCCGGCACACCCTCAAGGTAAGTCAATCAACCTACCAATTGTCAAATGGAGTAGAATGTGTGTTTACCTGTAGCTATGGTATGGATGTGAACATGCAAGGGAATTGGGTGGCTGGATGTCAAGGCAGCAGAGAGTAGACACCCATAGTGGCAGCATGAGATCTGTAACACATACTGGAGTCACCATAGTAGCCAGTACTACACAGGGTGACAAAACCCACTGCAGGAAATGGCCTGAGCGACAAGGGTGTCCATAAGAGCCACACATACCAGTCAGGAAGGATCACATACCCAGCAACAGTCTCAGGCAGCACGACAGGTGAAGACAAATGCAAACAAATGCTGTACTATGCCCTCTGAATGTGCCCTATGGTTAACCCCTCCCCCAGCCCTACACAGACAGACTGCAGCAGGCCAGGCAGTTGGATGTAAGTTGTGAAGGCTAGGAAGTCAGACACTAATATGTAGGTAAACAAAGCTAGGATCTGTACTACACTGGTAAGCCCTAGCCAGCAGGATAGGTAAGACTACAGACTGAAATGGAGTACCTGATGTACCAGTACAGTCCTAGCAAATGTGTACAAGTGTCAGGTGCACCTCCCCCCATCCAATGTACACATAGAGTAACAGTCAGGTGTGCCCCCCCCACTCCTGTGTAGAACAGTAGAAACAGTCAGGTGTCCCCCACCGCTATGCAGAAATGTAGCAACAGTCAATGACAAATGACCAATGGATACTCTGCAGACACAGCATGCTACCCATTGGTGTACAACAAAAGGTTAGCACCGCAGTACAAACAACCTGGACGTGGTCCACACATGCAACACAGATGGCCATACTGGGCATGCTCACACACTTAGAGGAATAGGTTCATAAGTTCATACTAGGCTATCTGCCCTAGGGCATTTATAAGCCTAGCCAGAGTGTGTTTGGCTTTCGCCACCCATTTTAAATTAATTTTGCTATGCCCTTTTTCAAGGTTAGTATACTGTGCCTCTGTCTAACAGTGACACAGAAGTGATACCCGGGGGTAAACCTACGATCTCCCATCCACTCATCAAGCTTCCTCTTGAAGAGAGTCAATGAGGGACTCTGCCTAACCTGGACTGGGATTTTATTCCAGAGTGAAGGGAGCCTCTGGGTTATGAATCTGTCCCTCCAGCATGTCCTATTTATTTCAGTGCTGAGATTCTCGAGCTCGTAGCTCAATGGGATTTGGATTTTCTGAGGTGCAGCATGTCCATTAATTCCGGGTTGGACATGGCTTTATAAGTCAGGCACAGATCGCCTCTGAGCAGGAATGAATGAAGGCAATGTCAGTCAACAACATACTGAGAGGTCATACTGGGCATGCTCACACACTTAAACACATGAAGGCCATGTCTGCAAACACCAGTGGACCAGACATATCTGAAAGTTGCAGTTCTCAGTGTGAAGACATGTCAGTATGCACCACTCCTGCCTTGCACACACAGTGGATAGGAATGCAGACATATATGCAAGGACAACACACTTTTTATATAAAAAAAAAAAATCTTGCTTTTTTCCCACTTTTCTGAGATTTAAAAAAGTTCAGTTACAGGCTTGCTATTTCCTGAACTGTTTGTAAGTTTCTGTGAGGCCATTTTTGCTTGGGCTAAAGGAAAGTCTCTCTGTTGATCAGTGGCAGTGAATAACATTGAGCAGCTCCCCTGTCCCCCGTAGGAGTGGTTACTGACTTGAAACTGTAGTTTTATTGTCCGTTTTGGGTCTATTCCTGCTTCTTTCCAGCCCCTGCTATCAAGCACGCCTTAACGTTCTTTAGCGCGATTTAGCACGAAGTTGCCACTAGAGCAGCATCGGGCAGCGCCGGTTTAACAAGGTTAAACTTTTTCTGGCTCCATAATGTCTGTTCTTCAATTTTTCCCTTAGAACTGCTCTGTTAGGAACCTAAACAGTTTACACCTTCACTAAAAAGCACAGCACTTGTTCCTAATTGCTTTTTCTTCTCAAAAAGCTCAGCACTTGCCTTAAAAGCATATCCCTTGTCTTATAAGCATTTTCCTTGCAGGTCAAGCACTCCTATATTATACAAATCCCTCACTTGCAAAACCCCCCAGGAGTGCCCACTTCCCTCCTAAGCCCTCTACTTTTCTGTCTCATACCAACTCATAATTCTTTCTAGCATGTCGAAGGGTCAGATGCTGGCGTCCTCTCCTGCCCAGTTGGTGAATCTGGGAATTCTGAGGCAATGTTACAATTGCCTCATGTACACGGACAACCCTCTCCTCCTCCCACATAAAACTAACACTTGCAAGAGATGCAGTTATTTAGCCAAACTGGAGGCTGAGCTCTCTCAACTCAGGACTGGCAAGACCAGGCAGGAGGAGAAGGCAACTACACACACCACAATACAAGTCTCACATAACTCAACCACACCACTGAATCAAACACATAAACACACTAAGACATACTCGGAGGCTCTGAGTAAAAATTTACCTAAACAGCAAAGGCCTCCAAAGCAGACACCCAAGCAACTGCAAACTCAAGACACCACACAAACAACACATAAAAACAAAATCAGTGTGCAAAGCAGTCACTGCCCTTAAGGCCAAATACAACACCAAAAATACTTGTCATAGGTGACTCCATAGTCAGACACACTGACGTCCCACTCACCAGGCTGAACAAGGAGAAGGTCACGGTAAGCTGCCTATCGGGCACTAGAATCCGCCACATAACACAAGCACTCAGGTCACTCCACGGCAAGTACAAGTATGACACAGTCATTGTCCATGCTGGTGTGAACGACCTGAGACGTACCTCCCTGGACTACATGAAAAGAGACATAGAGGAGCTCTCTGATTATGTAGCCCAGGCAGGTATGACCCTGACCCTGAGCAGTATCCTTCCTTCACCACGAATGATGCCACAATATAGTGACAAGATGATCAGCTTTAACAATTGGCTTAATTTCTGGTGTCATTCAAAGGGGATCCAGTGTCTGTCTGCTTGGGATGACATGCTTGACAAGCCACGCTGCTTCAGAAGGGACGGCTTGCACCTGTCACCCTGGGATTCGGATATTGGCTAAGGCTCTTGCCACCCCCATAGTGCCTTTTTTAGGCAAGGCTCAAATTCTAAACCTACCACCCTAGAAAACAAAAACGGGAAGAAACTAAGGGTAATGCTGCTCGATGCCAGAAGTCTAAATCTCAAAATGCACGCACTCGAGGCCCTTCTCAGTATGGAGAACATCGATGTCTGTGCTGTGACTGAAACCTGGTTCAAGGCTCCTGAGAGCACCACGGCACTATCAGGTTTTACCTCATATCATGCGTTCCGGCCCCAAAACACGGACCATACCACAAAAGGAGGGGGTGTATCCATATTCATCAAGGATACCCACACCTCCAGGTTGGTGGCTACGCACGAAGCATCGGGAACCATCCAGGTGCAATTAACCATAGGCAAAACTGCTCTACAATTTGTAGCATGCTACAGGCCACCCTCTCAAACTCAGGAAACCCACACAGCCTTCCTGAAGACACTGGAGGGTATAAATGTATCACCAAACACCATCATATTGGGTGACTTCAACTACCTGAATATAGACTGGGAACATTACTCAAGCCCCAACTTTCTAGCCCAAAGGTTCCTGGAGTTCATAAATTCAAATGCCATGGAACAACTAGTCACCATCCCCACAAGAGGAGAAAATATACTAGATCTCATCATCACAAACATGGGGACAAAATGCTCCACACCGGAAGTATATCCCTCTTTGGTGAGATCAGATCATAAACTAATATCACTAGAAATCCACATCCCGCCCCCCCCCCCAACAAAAAAGACCACAGTGAAGAACTTCTCTAAAGCAAACTTCACACTACTCAAGACAGGTGTGGTATCCTTCAAGGCGCCCGAGCCAATGGAAACCACAACCCAAGCTGCGGAAGCCCTTAGAAATGCCTTCTATGAACACCTTCAGGACTGCATGGATCAGGCATTCCCAAATAAAACCAAGACTCTTTCCACCAAGGGCAAACGTCCAGTCTGGTGGACCCCAGCCATAAACAAACTTTACAATAAGAGGAGAAAGCTATTACATGATAGAGCAAAATCCCAAAAAGGGAAGGCATCTTTGATCAGTACTAGCAAGAAACTATGATCCCTTATAAAATCATCCAAGGCCAACTTTGAGAAAAAATTGCCATAGATTCAAAAGACAATCATAAGGCCTTCTTCAGCTATGTCAGAAACCTGGGTGGAAACTCCCAGATATGCTCAGAATTAGTCCAAAATGATACAAAAATCACTGAACCCACAGACATTGCCAACATACTGGCAGACAGGTTCAGCGCAAACTTCACCCCCTCTCCCCAAAAGGAGAGATAACTATCCCAACAGAGTGTAGCCTCCCAGACATCTCAAATGCGCAGGTAAAAGCTGCTCTCTCTAAAGCTAAAAACACAGCATCAATGAGACCCGGCTGTGTGCTACATGAACTCAATGAAGAACTAAACCCGCACATAAGGCAGCTGTTTAATCTTAGCCTTACCACAAGATATGTGCCCAAAGAGTGGCGTACGGCAACTGTGGTCCCACTCCACAAAGGCGCTGACTCTACCGACCCTGGTAATTACCGCCCCATAAGCTTAACAAGCCTGGTCTGCAAAGCTATGGAGAGGATCATAATGGAACTCATAAACAAGGACATAGGGGACTTGCAGACCTTGGACCCAACCAAGTTTGGCTTTGTCAAGGGCAGATCTTGTCCTTTGAACTTGGTCGACTTCTCCGAAACAGATACCAAGGCCATTGATGAGGGAAAGGCAGTCCATACAGCCTACCATGACCTTGCAAAGCTTTCGACACAATACCCCACTCGGGTATCATAGAGAAACTTACCAGCTTAAATGTAAACCCATATGTCACAAGATGGGTTGCAAACTGGCTAAAGGACAGAACCCACAGGGTTAGAGTTGCTGGAGCCATGTCAGACTCCAAGCCAGTTACAAGTGGTGTCCCACAGGGCTCAGTCCTTGGCCCCTATTGTTCGGCATCTACTTCTCAGAAGTACAGGCAAACATAGGAGGACTATGGCTGACAAAGTTTGCGGATGACTGCAAACTGGGTGCCATAGTGGATAGTACATCGGACACAGACATCCTTCAGAGGGGTCTCACGGAAACTGATAGCTGGTGCCAGAGCCATGGCCTGAAGTTAAACGCAAAAAAGTGTATAGTCATACCCTTTGGGAAAAACAAGGCAACCCCAAGCTACCATATAGGTGGCAACCCAGTAAGCACAGAAGAGGTTATCAGGGACCTGGGTACCCAGGTTGACAGTGGCCTCTCGTTTGACACTCACATTGCTAAAGTGGTTCGAAAGACCTTCTACATTGCCCATCTGATCATGAAGGGATTCACATCCAGATCAAGTGAGGTCATTGTTCCCCTGTACTCTTCACTTATCAGACCAATGATCGAGTACAATGCCCCATTCGGGATGTATCTCACCCGACACCTACAGCAATTGGAGAGACCCCAAAAGTTCCTCACCAAAAGGATAAAGGGACTCCAAAACCTGTCATATACTGCCAGACTGAAGAAACTCCAACTCTATTCAGTTGCATACCATCTGCTCAGAGGTGACCTGTGCCTGACATACAAGGCCATGACCAACCCGGAATTAATGGACATGCTCCACCTCAAAAAATCCAAATCCACCAGAACCACCAGAGCAAGTGACTTAAACCTTAGCACGGATATAAATAGGACGTGCTGGAGGGATAGATTTATCACCCAGAGACACCCCATGCTGTGGAATAAAATCCCGGTCCATGTGAGGCAGAGCACCTCGCTGGCTCTGTTCAAGAGAAATCTTGACCGGTGGATGGGAGATCATAGGTTTACCCCGGGAATCATCTCTGTGTCACTGCTGGACAGAGGCACAACAAACTAATGGGCACATTATTTCTAACATAAGGGGTGGCGTAAGCCACATAACTTTGGGCTAGGCTTATAAATGCCTTAGGGCAGATAGCCTAGTATAAACCTATGAACCTATGAACCTATAATAAGCCACAGGCACATGTGCATAGATGTGTGGAAGAGGGTGACTGTGACAAGGAGCCATGCGGGCCTGTCCCAACTGGCACACAGCTTAAGGGCCCCCAACTCATGAGGTGCGGATATAACCCACTGCGAATACTAGCCACCAGTACCTGTCAGCATGACAGACTATGTGCTGTACGTGCCAGCTGTGCAACAAGATTGCACAAGGAAGCAGCCATCTAGTAGCTGTATACACCCACCTGTGACATATGACCCCATGTGTGCCCACGTGTGGCATGTCAACCCCTACATGAATGGGGTATGGCCCATGCACACACTGCCCTCCACATAGCAGTTGTATGACAAGCCTGATGAGGTCATCCAATATGAATTACACCTTTGGGAGAGCTATAGCTCAGTAAAATGCATGGCACGTCCCATAACTGCGTACTGCTGTAGTGACAGAGTAGTTAGGTAGTAGTACTAACCCTAGACCTGTTAAATGTGTGAGTGTGTGTTTGTGTGTGCGCCTGTCTGCCTCTGACTGTGTAGAGTGAAATGCTTGTTAGGTTATTCACACTCCGTGCAATACATATATTAAACTTTGGCAAAGTTGCTAATGCCACTCACCTAGAAGTACACCTCTGGAAAACTGATAGCCCAATAATTGCCGTGGCGCATCCTGTAACTGCATACGGCTGTAATGTGATAAACTAGTTAGGTAGGTGTTCGAACCCCAGCCCTGGCAACTGTGTGTGTTTGTGTGCATGTGTGACTGGGTAAAGAGCAATGACCTTTAGGCTACTCACACTCCATACAATACAAATACACTACTCTGCCAAGGATGCCTACGTCACTCATCTAGAAGTACACCTCTTGGAAATTGATATCCCAGTAATCACTATAGCACGTTCTGTAACTGCGTACTGCTGTAGTGTGATTTAGAATGGTGGTGGTGCCAGTTCTGGATGTCATGTGTTTCTCTCAGTGTCTGTGTATAGAGCAATGCATTATAGGCTACTCACTCGCAGTACATAGGTTCATAGGTTGGTACTAGGCTATCAGCCCTAGGGCCTATACAAGCCTAGCCATAACAATTCCCTGGCTATTTCTTCCCACACTATTTACTTCCCTGGACCCCTGTCTAGCAGGGCGACTGACGTGATCCCCGGGGTGAATTTCCTTTCTCCCATCCAATCGTCAAGGTTCCTTTTGAACAGGACAAAAGAGGCACTCTGCTTCACATGTATGGGCAATCTATTCCAGAGTCTGGGGAGTCTCTTGGTCAGGAACCTATCCCTCCAGCATGTTTTGTTTATTGTGATGACAAGGTTTAGATCCCTGGAGCGTGTGGCTCTAAGGGATTGGGATTTCTTTAAGTGTAGCATGTCCAACAGCTCTGGGTATGACATGGCCTTGTATATTAAGCAAAGATCGCCTCTGAGTAGACGATATGCGACAGAGTATAGCTGGAGTTTTTTAAGGCGGTCAGCGTAGGCCATCTGCTTTAGGCCTGTGATTCTTTTAGTGAGGAATTTCTGTGGCCTTTCCAGTTGTTGCAGATGTCTTGAGAGGTACATACCAAATGGGGCATTGTATTCTATAATGGGTCTAATGAGGGATGAGTACAGTGGGACAATGACCTCCTTTTTTCTGGATGAAAAGCCCTTAGTGATGAGATGTGCCACATAGAAGGATTTCCTGACTGTTGTGGCGATGTGGTTATCGAAGGTGAGACTACTGTCAACCTGTGTCCCTAAGTCTCTTATCAAACTTTCGGTGTTTAGTGTACTGCCACCTATATGATAATTCACGGATACATGTTTTTTCCCAAAGGGGATAACTATACATTTCTTGGCATTGAGCTTGAGCCCATGGCTCTGGCACCAAGCATCTGTTTCTGTAAGGCCCTTTTGTAGAGTATCCACATCATTTGGGGATTCAATAATGGCTCCTAGTTTGCAGTCATCTGCAAACTTTCTTATCCAGAGTCCCTTAGTGTTGGCCTGTACTTCAGAGAAGTAGATGCCAAACAAGAGCGGTCCCAGGACTGAACCCTGAGGTACTCCACTTGTCATTTTCTGGAGCTAGATTTGGAGTCGGCTACTTTTACAGTGTGGGTTCTATCAGTAAGCCAGTTAGCAACCCATTGGGTGACGTAGGGATTAATGCCCAGCTTAGTAAGTTTATCTATGATTCCAGAGTGGGGGGTGGTGTCAAAGGCCTTGGCAAGGTCTAGATAGGCTGTGTGGACCACCTTACCTTTGTCCATGGCTCTGGAGACTGATTCGAAGAAGTCACTCAAGTTCAGGAGACAAGATCGGCCCTTCACAAACCCAAACTGGGTGGAGTCCAGTGTTTGAAGGTTGCCAATGTCTTTGTTTATAAGTTCCATGATAATACGCTCCATGGCCTTGCAGATAAGGCTTGTCAGACTGATGGGACGGTAGTTTCTGGGATCCAAGGTGGATCCCCCCTTGTGGAGTGGGATAACTATAGCTGTGCGCCACTCAGTGGGCACGAAACCTGAGGTGAGCCTATGATTAAACATGACACTTAGGTGAGGTGCCAGTTCATATTGTAGTTCATGTAGTACACAGCCCGGGATGTCATCTGGTCCCATGGATGCTGTATTCTTAGCTTTAGAGAGTGCGTTTTTTACCTGTGTGGCCGTTATTACTGGAATTTGGCAATCTTCCGGTATTGAGATGGGCCATTTAGGGGGTGAGAGGGGGTGAAGTTGGCACTGAATCGATCTGCCAGGATATTGGCAATATCCTTGGGATCAGTATATTTAATGCCATTCTGTTTTAGCTCAGAGCAGACCTGAGCACTGCCATTTAGATTCTTGACATAGTTATAGAATGCCTTGTTGTTGTCTTTGGAATCTTTTGCAATTTTATTTTCATAACTAGCTTTGGAGGATTTTATGAGGGATTTCAGTTTCTTACTGAGGCTGGTAAGGAAGTTTTTTGCATCCTGGGATTTTCCTCTTTTCTGCAACAGTTTCTTCCTTTTGTTGTAAAGTTTGTTTATGGCAGGGGACCACCAGATTGGCTTTTTTTTTTGGATGACAGCATCTTGGTTCTATTTGGGATGGCACGATTTATGCATGAGTGGATGTACTCATACAGTGCCTTAGTGTAGGATTCAGCAGTTGAACTTTCAGCTCCCGTCTGCATGGGTGTCATGAAGTTTGTCACTTCTGACTTGAGTAGCACGAAGTTGGCTTTGGAGAAGTTTTTATGGAGGTTTCCTTACTGGGGGGGGTGGGGGTGGGATGTGGATGTTAAGGGTGATTAGCTTATGGTCAGACGTGACTAACGAGGGGGTGACCATAGGTGTGGAGCATCGATTTCCCATGTTGGTAATGACCAGGTCTAGGATATTGGAGCCCCTGGTGGGACTATGGATTAGTTGATCCAGGGCGTTGGAATTTATGAATTCCAAGAACCATTGGGCAAAGATGTTGGTACATGAGTAGCTTTCCCAGTTAATGGCAGGGTAGTTAAAATCACCCAGTATTAGGGTGTTTGGTTCTATCTTAATATTTTCCAGTATGTTTAGAAAGGTGTAGTGAGAATCTTGGGGTATGGTGGGGGATCTGTAGCAAGCTACAATTTGGATTGCAGTCTTACCTAGTGTTAGTTGCACCTGGAGAATTTCAGACGCATTGTGTTGGGCAACTAGCCTGGTGGTGTGAATATCCTTGGTGAATATTGACACTCCTCCACCTTTAGTGTTTCGGTCCTGCTTTGGTGGCTGAAAAGTGTGATAAGAGTTGTAGCCTGGTATTGCAGGGGTGCTCTCTGGAGCCATGAACTAGGTCTCAGTTACTGCACAGATATCAATGTTCTCCATTTTTAGGAGTGCCTCGAGAGAGTGCATTTTGAGGTTTAGACTTCTAGCATTGAGTAGCATTACCTTCAGATTTTGCATGCTTGTACCTGTTACAGTGGTGGTTTTGTCCTTTGAACTTTGCCTAAAAAAGGCACTATAGGGGTTGCAAGAGCCTTAGCCAGTAACCTGAATCCCAGGGGCGACAGGTGTAGACCATCTCTGGCAAAGCATCGTGGTCTGTCAATCATGTCGTCCCAGGCAGACAGATACTGGATCCCCTTTGAATGACACCAGAAGCTTAGCCAATTGTTGAAGTCAATCATTTTGTCCTTATATTGTGGTATCATTCTGGGCGAAGGCAGGATACTACTCCGGGCTAGGGTCATACCTGCCTGGGCCACATGATCCGAGAGCTCTTCCATGTCTCTTTTCATGTAGTCCAGGGAGGTATGTCTCAAGTCATTCACTCCAACATGGACAATGACAGAGTCATATTTGTACTTGCTGTGGAGTGACTTGAGTGCATGCGTTATGTGGCAGATCCTGGCACCCGACAGGCAGCTGACTGTAATTTTCTCCTTGTTCAACCTGGTGAGAGGGACATCAGTGTGCCAGACTATAGAGTCACTTATGACTAAAGTGTTAGGTACATTGTCTTGCCTTAGGGGCTGTTGCTGGGTGGCACACAGGTGTTGTGAACTATCTGACACTTTGGTTGTGATTGGTGTTTGTTTGTGTTTCAGCTTCAGAGGTCCTTGTTGCTTGGGCAGGTTACAGTTAAGGGCCTCTGCATATGTGGATTTAGTGTTGCTATATGTGGGTGTTGGTGGTGTGCATTTAGAAGGACTATGTGTTGCTTGAGGTGTAGTGTGGGTGTTAACCTCCTCCTCTTGACTGTCTAGCACATTCTTGGGTGGAGAGAGCTTTGCTTCCATTTTGGCTATGTAAGTGCATCTCTCACAGGTTGTAGTGTTGGGTGGTAGGAGGGGAGGGTTGTCTGTGTACATGAGGCAATTGCTGCATTGCCCCAGTATGCCCAGATTCACCAGGTGGATAGGAGAAATCACCGGAAGCTGACCCTTGGACATGCCTGGTTTGATGTTTTTTTTTTTTTTTTTTGTAAAGTACAGGAGCTGTTTTCCCTTACCTTAGGGAACACATACATGGTAAGTGATGCACAGCATTGGCCACACACAATGGTCATTACAAATGCCCTAATTTGGTAGTCCTGCTGATGTCATTAATTGTGAAATACACCTTTGGGGAAGATGAACTTCAGTAATGTTGTTGGTGCCTAATATAACTGCGTAGTGCTGTAGTGTAGTAAACCAGCTAGGTAGAGGTTCTACTCCCAGACATGACAGATGTGTGTGTGTGTGTGTGTGTGTGTGTGTTTGTAACTCGAGTCCTGTGTAGAGGTTGTTGTGAGTCTGTGACACCTGTGGGCAATGTGTAGGGGTTTTGCTAATTTCATTTATGGTGGCCCTACTACATATCACAATGTCAACCATACAGGGATAACAGATGTAAATGGCTAACAGGCTGGGGTGTAAAGCCATACCCATACATGTGACATCAAGGCCTGTCAATCACAGTTAGCAATCCCACTGTGCCTTCACATGCGACTCACAACAGACATACCATGCCTGACAACATGGCCTGTATGGACAGATGACACTGACATCAGGAAATGCTGTTAGCATGCTATCAATATGGGTGCAGGGTAAATCTGCTGACCAGTACCACTCCCTGCCACACATGGGCAAGACTGGCACATCTGATGATAAGTTGTGTTCACAGTATGGGCCAGACACCCCAGGTACAGTTCCACATGTCACTATACATGCACGTGGGAGGTGCGCACATCCTGGACACCATCCAAGTCAATGACTAGGGAACACATACATGGCAAGTGATGCACAGCACTGGCCACACAAAATGGTCACCCAGGTGCCTGGAAGACTGATGCAATACCCACCTGTGAGGGCAAATGCAGAAGCTAAAGGCCTGTGCCACAATGCAGACCACTGTCATGTGGGCTGATGCCAAGGTATACCCATCGCCTACCCTTGTATAGCTTGATGGCACTGTTGGCCACCACACACCCATGCAGCCATGCACCCATGCATGTCCAAACTGGATGCTGTGTGTTCGTGTTTCTGTTGCATGGTGCATATATCCACATCCACATGCACTACTCCCTCCAGGACACAGTGAAGCATGCCGCCTTATGTCTGACACCCCCTCATACTCATTGCCCATATGACCTCCGTATCACCCGTGTGATGCATGTGTTCCCTGCACACTGATGTGTTGTGGAAATCCCACTAGTGACGGGTTGCAATCCTGGCCCTGCCAAGTGTGTTAATGTGTGTGCATCCCTGTGTGAGTGTGCCTGTGCTGATGTTGGCACCTGTTCATGCAGGCAGGCATGTGTACGTCACCTACTGTATATCTACTGTATCCCTGTTGCAGATGTCACTCACCATCACATATATGTTCTGAGTGCTCCCCACCAGATAACCCATGTGGTGCATCCAATAATAGCATTGGACTGTGATAGCACTACATAGCTGTCAGGTGTTCGATACCCTGTGCTGGTAGGTGTGTGACACAAACATGCATCGATTTTACACTCCCACCCCTCCCTGACATGTATTCACCTCTGGCTGCCTCCCCCACTCCCTCTATGGTGGATGTGGAGGCCCACACCTGCATTGCTTAGGCAGCAGCATGTGTATTTAACGCGATTCTCATGATCAGCTGATGGCCTCTGCACGTATTGCAGGCCTTCCCTAGCCGACTGCATGTGGAACAGGTGTGGTAACATTCCCATAGCCAACTGCATGGAAACACACTCCACTACCTGGGAACATCCTGGTGGTGTTGGCCCTTGTCTGTCACTGTAAGCAGGAGCTAGAACTGTCGTTTGGCAAACAGCATTATAGATGGGTTGGGGATTTACCTCTAACAACATACACTGTGGGAAGAGGGCAACAAACAGGAGGGGGATGTGCCAGACCTGACTACGACCTGTAAGTGCTGCTATACTGCATGTGGAAAAATTTTGGATTAACAGTGTTTGTCTGGATATGCCTGTTGTACATGTCGCAATACCTGCCATGTCAGTTCCATGTATATCAGGAATCCCCATCTGCAGGCTCATCTGCAGACTGGGCAGTGTTGCGCCTTTGGTGTCATGTGTTAGCCACGATGCATCTATCAGTGGAATGCAAAAGGTACTGTGAGTAATGCAGTCTGTTGATGGTGAAGGCCGTGACAGTTACTGACTACATATCCCTCATTGGACATATGTTGCAACAAACCCCGTTACAATGGCAGATTAATAAGGGTATCACAGCAACATGTCTATACTGGCCCTGTGTATATCACAGCAACATGTCTATACTGGCCCTGTGTATGTGCTGTCAGCCACACCTCTGTCAACCTTTGTACATATGTTGTGCATGAAGTGTTGCATATGTGCTGTACACCGTAAACAGTGTCAACATATGTGATAACACGCCAGTGATATATCAGAGTGCTACACGTCATGTACAGTAGGGGTTACACTTAATGCCATACCCTGGAAATCCTCTGGATGTTTGTACAGTACTGAGGGCTGTGTAGTGATGGTGAATGTCAGCAGTGTGTGTATTGTTAATAGGTACTGTGGCCTGTGTACAGACTGTGGCAGATGTCATTGCTCTAGCTACCCTTCTATATGTTGTTACATACTGCCCCACTGTATGATACCATATTACCTTACATGTGCGTAGGGCCATATACACACATATCCCATATCACAGACAGCTGTCAAACCGTACTGTGTAGCATCCCAGTATATGTAGGGTCATGCTGTGAGTGGCACATATGAGGATGGTGTAGGACAGATGGTCCATATATTGTACTAGTATGCTAGCGTACCATATAGGTTCATAGGTTCATAGGTTCATACTAGGCTATCTGCCCGAGGGCATTTATAAGCCTAGCCCATAGTTTTGTGGCTTACGCCACCCCTTTAGTTTGGAGAAACTATGCCCATTATTTTGCTGTGCCTCTGTCGAGCAGTGACACTGAGGTAACCCCTGGGGTGTATCTGCGATCTCCCATCCATTGGTCAAGATTCCTCTTGAACAAGGCCAGCGAGGTGCTCTGCCTCACATAAACCGGGATTTTGTTCCACAGCATAGGGAGTCTTTGGGTGATGAATCTATCCCTCCAGCACATCCTATTAATAACCGTGTCGAGGTTTAAGTCTCCGCCTTGTGGCTCTGAGGGATCTAGATTTTTGAGATGAAGCATGTTCATCAAATCTGGGTTTGACATGGCCTTGTATGTCAGGCATAGGTCACCTCTGAGCAAGCAGTAAGCAACTGAATATAACTGGAGTTCTTTCAGTCGGGCAGCATAAGACAGATTTTTGAGACCCTTTATCCTTTTGGTGAGGAACTTTTGTGGCCTCTCCAGCTGCTGCAAGTGTCGGGTCAGATACATTCGAATGGGGCATTGTACTCAATCATTGGTCTGATGAGTGATGAGTATAGGGAGACTATGACTTCCCTTGATCTAGATGTGAATCCCTTCATGATAAGGTGGGCAATGTAGAAGGTCTTCCTAACTACTTTAGCAATATGAGTGTCGAATGAAAGGCTACTGTCAACCTGTGTTCCCAGGTCCCTAATAACTTCTTCTGTGTTCACGGGATTGCCACCTATATGGTAGCTAGGGGTAACCTTATTTTTCCCGAAGGGTATGACTATGCATTTCTTGGCATTTAACTTTAGGCCATGGCTCTGGCACCAGTTATCCGTTTCTGTGAGACCCTTCTGAAGGATATCTGTGTTGGATGTGTTTTCAACTACGGCCAGTTTGCAGTCATCTGCAAACTTTGTCAGCCATAACCCTCCTGTGTTTGCTTGTACTTCAGAAAAGTAGATGCCAAACAAGAGTGGGCCCAGGACTGAGCCCTGTGGGACACCACTTTTGACAGGCTTTGAGTCTGACATGGCGCCAGCAACTCTGACCCTGTGGGTTCTGTCACTCAGCCAGTTTGCAACCCATCTTGTAATGTATGGGTTAACATTTAAGTTGATGAGTTTTTCAATGATACCCGAGTGAGGTATTGTATCAAAAGCCTTCGCCAGGTCTAGGTAGGCTGTATGGACTGCCTTTCCCTCGTCAATGGCCTTGGTGACTGTTTCGAAAAAGTCAACCAAGTTTAAAAGGCATGATCTGCCTTTGACAAAGCCAAACTGGGTTGGATCCAAAGTCTGCAAGTTCCCTATGTCTTTATTTATGAGATCCATTATGATCCTCTCCATGGCTTTGCAGATAAGGCTTGTCAAGCTAATGGGATGGTAATTTCCAGGGTCGGTGGAGGCACCACCTTTATGGAGTGGGACCACAGTCGCTGTGCGCCACTCTCTGGGTACGTATCCGGAGGTGAGACTAAGATTAAACAGCTGTCCTAACTGCGGGTTTAATTCCTCGTTGAGTTCATGGACTGTGGCTGTGTTCACATTGGTTGTGGTTATGCACTGTCACAAAGGTGTAGCCTACCCTGTGCTGTGACATGGCTGTCAAGCCTGCTATATATGCAGGTACTGTACCATGATAAACTTAGGATGTCTGTCAGTAGCCAATGACACACATGTTATGAGCATATGTCACCTTCCACACACACCGTGCCTGTGGCAACAATCACAATGACAGTAGCAAATGTGTACTAATATACCGGCTATACATACCAGACATCCCCCTGCACTACTACACTGGAACTATAGGAGCTGGAGTAGGGCTACACTTGGTGGGACGATATGGACATGTACGTATCCATATAGCCATATATATATATATATATATATATATATATATATATATATATATATATATATATATATATGAGACTACACGTGTAGTACTTCCAATTACTACTGTCATGGCAACCACCCACTATGAATCCCTACATCATGTGGGAGTATTCCCTGTACATTCCCAGTGTGATGGACATCCTTCCTGTGTGTGAGCAGCAATGTTACAGACAGCAGGTAGCAATACCTCTTACAGGAGTACCTGCACACTCAGGGCAGCCACATATATATAGGAGGATCAGGACATACAGACAGACTGTGAGTAGAGTGGTGTAATGCTATGCATAGTACTGGTGTTATAGGGTGTGTGTGTGTGTGTGTGTGTGTGTGTGTGTGTGTGTGTGTGTGTGTGTGTGTGTGTGTGTGTGTGTATACATACTAGTTTACCTTGGACTGCAGTCTGTCTGCATCGCTCACTACAGTGGGCCATCCTCTAGCTAGACAGAGGTGTGCCTATCATGTGTTGTCTGTCCACCATACAGGTCCTGTGTTGGATATTACACTGGCAGTGTGTGTGTTGCGTGCTAGCAGTGCATGGCTATATCCATTTGTGTACCTGATGTCGTATTCCTTCATAAGGGTATGTTGCAACACATCCTGTAACACTAGCATGTTCCAGGGTGTGTTACTGCAATATTGCAGGTATGGCCTTGCGTTCCCGCCTTTGTCCTCCACATATATGGCAGCCTTTGTCCTGCTGTGATACGGGTATGGGTAGTTAGGTGATGGCCTATCATTCAACACTGCTAGCATTCCTACTATCATCCCAGTCATAGTGTCGACACCCACAACATTTGTTAGCCAGGGACCATACATGTGACAGATACACTGACATTACCACAAGTAATGAACGTCCCCCCTAGGCCTTGATTACAGAGTGTAATTGGAGGCTGCTGAACTACATCTGATATTGTTGACTGTTACGTATCGTGCAGGCAAATCCACTCTCAAATGTTGTATGAATTGAAGGGCTTAGCCTGGACACCATAGTATGATATATATCTACACTGTCTGCATCGACTGTTATGTTTGGGCCTTGCATATATCACTGGTTATATATATCAACATCCATGTGCTGTCAGTAATGGCATACATTATTGTATGGTACACAAATACAGGTCGTCTGTATATACATACCTGTGTGTCGTGTCATGTCCTTGGTATTGTGAGTGGGTACATGTGCAATGTAAGTATCCCCTTTGTGGCGCTGGTTGCCACACCACACATGTCACAGGTTACAGGGCTTGTGGCTGGGGATATACATTTCACCCAGTACATCCACACTACTGCTACACATGTATGGCTACTAATACTCTTTGTCTGTGTAAGTGTGTATGTACCCGTATATCCCGTATGATTGTCAATATAGGGATGTGTGTGCATATCTGTACCGTTGTAATGTGTAGACCTTCAACATAATACATTCCCTATGGTACAATGGCGTATCTGCATGATATGTTACAGATATTGACCTGACATGTACAGGTGACATGGATAACTGCTGGAGCATTGTAGCTGTGTTGTGTATATATGTATATGTGTATGTATGTATGTGTATATATATATATATATATATATATATATATATATATATATATATATATATATATATATATATATATATATACTGAACATATTAATCTATCTCTGTACGATTGCTATTATATGGTTATTTGTGAGTCATACATACACATATATATACCTATAGCTGTCTATCTCTCTACATTAACAGATGTACTGCTGCCCATATGTGCATGCATGTTCAGCCTATATGTGTGGCCTGTATCTCATTCTCTTGGCAATTGACACGGATGACCTTAGGACTGAGGTCAGTCATTCGTGCAGACACGTACGTGTTTCAGACGTATCATCTCCAGCAATATATGTGTTCTACCACATATACCTGTGTATCTTGCAACATTTGAAGTGTATTAGAGCAGGATATGACAGATATCCCTATTTGTACCCACATTATGGCACACTATGTCCGTGATTCATGCATTAAGAGGTTGTGTGGTGTGTTATTACTACACTCCCTGTGCTGTTGACAGATTTTGCTGGATGATATGTATGTGGAATGAGTGGTTATATACATCTGTCATGGTTTAAAGGTAAATCACGTAGTGTGTGATGTACAGCATTCCCGGGTGTGACCCCTCCACAGGCTGTATATTGTGTTTCAGGGCAAAACACCAGCTGTCGGATACAGAGTGAGTTAGGGACATTTGAGCGGTCGTACTTGGGTGCGTTTGTGTATATGCAGAACTAAGCAATGCTAAGCTCAGGTTGCATTACCTTACACTCAACTAGCATCTACTTAGCTCAATCTATGTAGGCAATGCTTAGCCCCATGTGAATACACGTACAAACATTTACAACTGCATATCCATGTGTACTACTTGTCATGCGCTTACACATGCTTACTAGTGAATTAGTCAGTATGACACTTCACATGTGCATTTAAGGCAGTACTCCTGTGCAAATATAAATGTTACTTAGTAGGTTATACAGCACAAGAAAGGTAACATATGGATATCACATGGAAAATAGGATGTGCTGCAGTGGGACTCGACCCGGGAATGCGTGCGCGTTAGGTGGATGCTCTGGCCACTACAATATTGCTGTTTTGCTTCATTTGCATATGTTTACCATAATGACATACACATGTTCCCTTCCCCTGGCCCCCAAGCTCCATGTACACAGCATCCATCCATTTCCTGGTTGCTGGCTCTGCCATATTACATCTTCACACATTTCCCTCTCTGCACGTCTCGGTACACCTCCAGTATACTGTCACCACCCAAGCGTCTGCAAGCTCCTCATCCGTTTAGTCCACTTACGTACCAGCCTTCCCCTTATTCTCCTCCGATACTGGTGGTGACATCGATGTGACCCACAACTGCTGGTTCATCCCACCAGGGACGGACCTGTTGTGTCAAGAGTAGACCTAGCTGGTCTACAGTGTTTCTCCCACTGGTAGCATCCTGTCAGGGTATTGTGTAGCAGTGGTTTGCTCACACACCTGGCCAGCCTCATCTCCCAGTTCCACGGTACCAATGCCCCAGGTGTGGCATACTGTGTATGAAGCACGCTCACATGCCCCCCACGGTGTGCAACGTATATCATTATTCCCTTTGGTATTATGCAGGACTACTGTTCTCACAGTAGGATTGGACAGGCACTATTCTGTGCTGCACACAGACTGCTCATAATACTGTGGTTGAGCAATGGACACGTATTCTGGTATTAATCTACACACTTATATACATTTCCTATACTGTTGCGATGCCTGTGCTGGATGATGTATTTGTGATCACAGCAGCTGAATGTGTATCCGCCATGGCTTAGTGGAACTCTTGTCTACTATAGCGTGCAGGGTCAGGGGTTCGCAACCTGTCAGTGCAGATTATTTTGTTAATGGCTACAACAACAGCTGTTTGCTACAGAGTGACTGAGGCACTGTAGAACATTTGTAGGTGGGTATGCGCTTGTTTGCGTGTAGCACAGCATTACTGACCTCTGGTTGCAGCGTTTTGCCCTCAGCCTCTACATTGCTTCACCAGTGTAGTACTGGCATACCGGCGGCAAAACAGGCTTGCTCCCGCATACACATGTGCAACATTGTGCATTTTGTTCACATCTGTCAACCAGGACACTTGGACTGTATGCTTGTCCATTGTCAGTGGTGGCCTGGGGTGTAGAGCTCCACAATGACCCCAGCTATGTATCCCAATTAATACTGGGGTGATCACATTCATAGAGGGTAACAGACATAACATAGTTATGTCCCCCATTAAACATGCTTAGTTTACATTAAAGTGTCGGTATTATCCATGCTTAGGTCAGGTTTACATGTCAGGTATGACTGATGACAAAGGACAGTTTAAGATGAGGCTGGATTCCTGTTTCACAGGTCAGGATAGGTTACATGCAGATATTCGGGGTAGGTGTACATATTCCATACCTGTGTGGTACACTAGACGCAAATAGCTAGGGGGTAGGTAGTGGGGGTGACAGTGTAAATGTATAGTAGCCTGTAGGTATAACTGGATGGTGAGCAATAGGGAAGGTATGTCGGTTGTTGGGATTTGTATGCGAGGCAGGACAAGAGGTGTTGGTATTACTATTTGATGTCATGGTATAGAGTGTGAGTTGGGGGGAGTTCACAAGGTGGTGAGCCTGTGCTGCTCCAGGTGCTCTTGTGGCGTTCCTTCATGTGTTAGTTACATGTGTCTTGTGGGACAGCTGTGATACTACATGTGGGTTGGGGTTCCAGATACTGGCAATATAGTGGGGGAAGAGGGTGTCACCTACGTGTACCTGTAGACATTAAGAGGAATGGAACAGGGGCTGATAGGTACATGGTGAGCATGGGACACAAAGGGGGGTGTTAGTAGGGGGAATATCCAGGGATGTGCAGGATGGCTGCAGGGAAGGTCCACAACCCGTCATGTTGTCGACGACAACAGCTGTACATATGCACTGCATTTGCTGTTTGCATTGGACACTCGCACCCCTGGGTGGGGGTGAGGACTTCAATAATACCTTGTGATGCCTATTACATTGGCTTACATGCCTACAGTGGGGTGTTGCGACCATGTGTTCATAGGTGTTGTGTAGTGTGTAATGCAACAACACATATGGTTATACCGTACTTTGCCATGTACACTGGACTGTGCTGCTGTGGAACCCATATCAGGAATGGCTGCCCGTTAGGTGTAAGCATGCCTGTCGACTGTACAGAATCTGCAGCCTGTCCAGAGTTTGCTTCATAATATTGGTGTGTTCCTCTTACAATCTGCACCTGTCTGGCAAATACCTGGGAACTGATGACATTAAATACAGACAAGTAATCGGGTTTAAGACTCCACATCCTTCAGATGCGTCATACTAATGCATAACCTATTATTCCATCAGCTTTCTAAGGTTATAAGTGGAATATGTGCTTTCTGTCCCTATTTGTCCCTCCAACGGTTTAGGTTCTGTCCAGTGGTTTAGCTCATAGAGGTTGCGAGGTATGGGTGTAAATTCTGCCCAATTCGCAATATTACTGACATCCCCGGGGCGGTTCTAATACAACTGCACCAGCCAACATCTGCATGCCTAGGCCCATAATTGCATACCCATAGTTCCTCCACCTGGCCCTCCTCTACAGCACTCATCCTTACTGTGGGTGCAGGTGGGGTCTAACCACACCACTACACACTGCCCACTCTCCACTTGTCGGGACCTATGTCGTACACTGTCTTGACCCATGGGTCATCAGGCCTGCACAACCTACTGGTCCGTGTACGTATACAGCCTGGTTAGATAAATCATTACAGGGACTGACTCCGATTATCATTCATTTTTGGGGTGCCCCACAAGGGACACTGATGTCTTTGTTTCAAGATTAAACGT